>NC_137190.1:36514855-36607355 GCF_960531495.2 Zeus faber
AGCCAGATGTTAGCGGGTGTTGGTGGTTTTTTTGTGCAGTGGAAAGGGAGCTTTATACCGGCCCTCTATGCAGGCCCTCTACGCAGGCCCTCAGTTCAGCCTCTGCTGAAACAAGTCGTATAGCTCCTGTCTATTTAAGGCCCCCTCCCTATAACCCCACTTTCTCGTGATTGGCCAACTTCTGAGTTACTTCCTATGTCTCTGTTTGTTAAACATTATGCTCAATACCTGCTTATTGTGTGACATAACAGTGAATTTAGTCTTTCAATCACAAGCCGTATGTATAAAAAAAATTCTATATGCCCTAAAAACTGTGAAAGTGTCGCTGCAGATACCCGCAGGTGAGAAATAAGAACAGCAGAAGTACAGAGAAGCGTTGTTATTCTTGAGTATTCTTTTAAATGGAGAGCAAACAGTCGCTAAACTAGACAAGGTTCTGAATCAACTCTAGGTGTGTTCGGATGCAGGACAGAAGTTCCTAGTTAAATTTCTATGTATGACCATGCATAGAAATGCGCCATGAGTTGACATTAGCTTGTGCCCATATATATATATATATATATATATACACACACACACACTGTGGAGCTACAGATGGAGCAGGGGGACACCAGATGCTTGTGGGAGGGGCTGCGGACGATAAAAAACTACAAGAGCAGCTACTCCCCAGCCACGAGTGTGGACGCCTCCCTAGCCAATGAACTGAACTCCTTTTATGTACGGTTTGAGTCTGGCAACAGCACCGCTAGCTCGCCAGCTAATTGGAGTTACACCGCTGGGGATGAGCGCGCACAATGTCCGTGCACGAGGTCAGGAGGGCTCTGATGCGGGTGAACACCAGGAAAGCTGTGGGCCCAGATGGCATATCTGGGCGAGTACTGAAGACCTGTGCTAACCAACTAGCTTCAGTGTTCACTACAATATTCAACATCTCCCTGGCTGAATCAGTGGTCCCATCCTGTTTCAAGAGGTCCACCGTCCTTCCTGTCCCGAAGATCACCTCTCCTGCCTGTCTGAATGACTACCGTCCGGTGGCCCTCACCTCGGTGGTCATGAAATGTTTCGAGAGGCTGATTAAGGATTACATCTGCGCCTCCCTCCCCCGCACCTTGGACCCGTTGCAGTTCACGTACCGGCAAAACAGATCCACGGATGACACGGTCTCCCAGGTACTGCACACCATGCTCACGCAGCTGGATGGCCGGAAGTGGGCCTATGTGAGAATGCTGTTCATCGATTACAGTTCAGCTTTCAACACCATAGTCCCCAGGCACACCTACTTCGCTGTGTGCCTGGATCCTGGACTTTCTCATAGCCCGCCCCCAGGTGGTCAGGGTGGGGAAGCACATGTCAAGCTCCCTCACCCTGAATACAGGATCCACCCAGGGCTGCGTCCTCAGCTCCCTACTGTACTCCCTGTACACACATGACTGTGTGGCCAGGTCCAGCTCCAACACCATCATCAAGTTTGCTGACGACACCGTTGTCGTGGGCCTGATCACCGACTGCGACGAGAAGGCCTACCGCGAGGAGGTGGCTGACCTGTCACTCTGGTGCCAGGACAACAGCCTCCACCTGAACGTCAGCAAAACTAAGGAGCTGATTGTGGACATTAGGCGAGGATTACAATCAAGGACACACGTGCCCTTTGTGATTAATGGGACTTCTTTTGACAGGGTGAGCAGCTTCAAATACCTGGAAGTCCAAATCACAGAGGACTTAACATGAACTTTACAAACAGACACTCTGGTGAGAAAGGCGAGGCAGTGTCTTTACCACCTCAGGCAGCTGAGGAAATTCCGGGTCTCGGTGAGGATCCTCAAGTCCTTCTACTGTGGAGCAGTGGAGAGCATCCTGACAGGCAACATCACTGCCTGGTTTGGGAACTGTACTGCTCAGGACAGGCGGGCCCTCGAAGGGTGGTGCATTCAGCTGAACGTACCACTGGAACTACCCTCCCCTCCCTACAGGACTTATACACCAGGAGGTGTAGTAGCAGAGCCCGCAGGATCATGAAGGATCCTCATCACCCCAACAATGGACTGTTCCAGCTGCTGAGGTCAGGCAAGCGCCTCCGCAGTCACACAGCGAGAACAGAGAGACAGACAGTTTTTTTCCCGCAAGCCATAAGAACTGTCAATGGTGACCTCACCAGGGGTCCTCACTGAGCCACACACATAGGCTCCACTACCTTCTGTACTGTATGTAGCATACTGTACCGCATACTGTGTCACTGTTCAGGGTTGTTCGTGATGCCGTATTGCTGTATACTGTGCTGTATTATCCCAAACACTACCTCACTTCATTCACATGCCACTTTAATGCACATATTTATATATACATATTTGCCTATTCCATATACATGAGCATATTCCCTCTATTACATTTTATTTTATATATATTTTTATTTTTTTACATTACATTACATTGATCAGACGCTTTTATCCAAAGCGACTTACAATTATTCAAACACCGACGGACGCAGCCATCAGGAGCAATTAGGGGTTAAGTGTCTTGCTCAAGGACACTACAGCATGCTAGCAGGAGCCTGGGATCGAACCAGCAACCTTTAGATCACTAGACCACCAGCTCTACCGCCTGAGCTACCATCTCCCATTTTATTCTATACTTATTCTATACGTTTTAGGAGTCAGTTAGTTGGTCTATTAGAAAGCAATTTTTCCCTAGGACAAATTGTGTGTTATCACCGAAATGTGAAATATGCATTACATTTCACTGCATATATGAATTAAAGTATGTATATGTGACGAATAAACATCTTGAATATGAGTGTGTGTGTGCGCGCATATATATATATATATATATATATATACATATACATATATATACATATATACATATACATACATACATATATATACATATATACATATACATATATATACATATATACATATACATATACATATACATACATACATACATACATATACATACATACATACATACATACATACATATACATACATATATATATATATATATATATATATATATATATATATATATATATATAGTTCGATCCGAGGCTCCTCTGCTAGCATGCTGTAGTGTACTTGAGCAAGACACTTAACTCTTAATTGCTCCTGATGGCTGCATCCGTCAGTGTTTGAATAATTGTAAGTTGCTTTGGATAAAAGTGTCTGCTAATTGTAATTTGAAAGGATTGAACAAAGACATACAACAGAGATTTATTTTAATTATTTATTTTTCAGCAATGCCAGACAATATTTACAAGTATTCAACATCACAGTCACAATTGGTTATGTGAGCCTGGGTGCCACTTCTATGCTGTTTATCCTCAGGACCGTTTGTGGGGTAATAACCACTGAAGAAGAAGACAACAAAAAAATGTGATACAATCTTCATTTTGTGGTAAGTCAGGCAGAAACACTTGCCAGCCTGACATGTACAACTGACAGGCGGTGACTCCTGTTCTACTGACTTATAAGCTTTTAATAGATGATTTATATTGCAAAAATGTTTGAAATAATGTTTTAATGGAATATTTCACAATGAAACTGTAGCTTTAATACATTGATTTATTGACTTTACAATTTCATTTAGAGTAATTTGTAATCTAAAAAGCTACTTGCAAGCATGGTACTGCATATTATAATTTCATTCAAGAATTATTAATAGCAGTATTTCTATCAATTAAAAGCACTTCCAAACTTTAAACAGACTTACTCCTCTTGTGCTGGAATCTGTGTCGTCTCCAGAATCGCATGACGACCTTTGGCAAGGATTCAGTCTTCTCTATGACAGTTGCCTCTACCCTCACCAGGTCCTTCCTGTGATGATACAATGAGGAGGTGGCGTAGGAGATGAGGGAAGAAAGGGATCCGAAAATGATTGTTTTTTTTGTCTTGCAGGAAGTTTGAAAGACAAGAAAGTGGGAGCATTATGCTAATGAGTGAGACTGATATGGGCAGTCACACTAAAGTAAAGTACAAATACTATATCGCAACGGATCGCCAGATTTCATTCCCTGTTGCTCTTACCCCTCCTTTGTTGTTATCAACTGAGACCTTGCTTGTGACTCGACATTTTATGTATCATCACAATGGTAGTCTTCAATGTCTATTTCAATTCGAGATTAACCTTGATAATGTCCCATTCTGACATTAAGTAAACATCAGTTCAGCAATAATGAAAGTAAAAAGGTTGGAGAATGTGCGAATAGTTTGCCATGTTGTGGCAATATTAGTCATGTTGCGAGAAACTGGATCGAGAGCATGCTGGGGTTGATGGCTGACATTACCCAACGATAGGCCGACCGATGAGAGTGAAGTCTTCACCTCCAACCATCAGCACCTGAAAACGTAGATGACAGAAAACTAGAAATCAGTGAATCCATCATCAGCACCTCAACTAGGGGGCCAGATTCCCACCAACAGTGAAAACAACATGGAGCAGATCGAAGAGATTAGCTGAAGAGGTTCGCAAATACAGGTAGTCCGCGGGTTACTAATGACTTCTGTATTTAGGTCTGCGGAGTGTTTTGAGCGTCGCCTGTTGAGTAGTCCGCCCGTTCGTAGCCGTACAAACCATTCTATGTAATCCGATAATTTTTTAAACAATAGGCTTTACAGAGGTCAGTACGTAAGTACGGGGGTTCGTAGCCCGGAGACTGCCTGTACCCAGATCAGCCAAAACATTAAAACCACTGATAGGTGAAGTGAATAACATTGATCATCTTGCGCCAATGGCAGCTGTCAAGGGGTGATATATTAGGCAGCAAGTGAACAGTCAGTTCTTGAAGTTGATGTGTTGACAGGAAAAATGGGCAAGCATTAGAATCTGAATGACTTTGACAAGGGAAAAAAAATTGTAATGGCTAGATGACTGGGTCAGAGCATCTCCAAAACGGCAGGTCCTGTGGGGTGTTCCCGGTATGCAGTGGTTAGTACCAACCAAAAGTAGTCCAAGGAAAGACAACCAGTGAACTGGCGACAGGGTCATGGGCTCCAAAGGCTCACTGATGTGCGTGGGGAGCTAAGGCTCGCTGTCTTGTTCGATACCACGGAAGAGCTACTGCAGCACAAATTGCTGAAAATGTAATGCTGGTTATGAAAGAAAGGTGTCAGAACACAATGCATCGCAGCTTGCCTTGTATGGGGCCCATGCTGACCCTTGTCCAACGCCGAAAGCGCCTACTGAAAGGCACCTCCCGCTTCTCCCTTTCATCGCCACATGTGGAATAACTGGACATTCTGGTCAAAGGCACACTTTCCCTTGTACACAGTGAAACGCCGAAGGAGAGAGACGCGCCGGTGCGCTCGTGTCTCTGCCAACTTTGCACAGTTACCAGTGATATTTCTCTCTAATGTGCCTTCACTGTGCAACAAACTGGATCAACTTATCTTGAAATGTATTGCTCATCACGTGAATTAAATCGCTCACGTTAGCCAGAACATTTATTATGAATTTATTTATTAAAATAAATAGCTAATTGAATGGCAATTTCAACATTCAAATAGATTACTTTTTTAATATTCAAATTCTAAACAAATTTCAAATGCCATTCCTGCAGCCCTAGTCAGAACTGGACCACGGAGCAATGGAAGAAGGTGGCCTGGTCAGATGAATCATGTTTTCTTTTACATTACCTGGATGACTGGGTGCTTGTGCATCATTTACTTGGGGAAGAGATGGCACCAGGATGCACTATGGGAAGAAGACAAGCTGGTGGAGGCAGTGTGATGCTCTGGGCAATGTTCTGCTGGGAAACCTTGGGTCCTGCCATTCATGTGGATGTTACTTTGACACGTACCACCTACCAAAACATTGTTGACCAAGTACACCCCTTCATGGCAACGGTTTTCCCTGATGGCAGTGGCCTCTTTCAGCAAGATAATGCGCCCTGCCACACTGTAAGAATTGTGCATCAATGGTTTGCGGAACATGACAAGGAGTTCATGGTGTTGACTTAACCTCCAATTCCCCAGATTTCAATCTGACTGAGCCTGTGTGGGATGTGCTGAAACAACAAGCCTGATTAATGGGGCCCCTACCTCACCACTTACAGTACCTAAGAGGATCTGCTGCTCATCTTGGTGCCAGATACCACAGGACACCTTCAGAGGTCTTGTGGAACCTTGTGGATCAGCTGTTTTGGCGGCACAAGGGGACCCACACAATATTAGGCAGGTGGTTTTAATGTTGTGGCTGATCGGTATGTTCACTTATACGACAAACTGATGTACATCAGCTTCAAATTATGAAGATCACTGAAATCCTGGCAAGAAATATCCCAGAACATCAGTTTGGACACCAGCGAATCCCAATTTATTTTCCTACTGAAACACTATAGTTCATCGTAATCATTGTAATTCATTACTGTGCATTTATTTGAGTTTTTTTCAATGTATAATACAGAAATTGTAAAAGTAAGCACTGTAAAAGAAAAACACTGATTTAAAAAAATAATTATATTACATTTAGGCATGAAGACATGGTGAGGATGACTTGCTGAAATTCGAACAGAGCATCAGAATAGGAAAGAATGGGGATTTAAGCGACTTTGAACGTGGCATGGTTGTTGGTCCATATTGACAGGATAGCATCACGCAGTTGCTGCAGATTTGTCGGCTGCACATCCATGATGCGAATATCCGTTCGACCACATCCTAAAGGTGCTCTATTGGATTGAGATCTGGTGACTGTAGAGGCCACTGGAGTACAGTGAACTCATTGTCATGTTCAAGAAACCAGTTTGAGATGATTTGAGCTTTGTGACATTGTGCTGGAAGTAGTAGTTACACCACCAACACCAGCCTGAACCGTTGATACAAGGCAGGATGGATCCATGCTTTCATGTTGTTTGTTTTGTTTGCAATGTTTTTCCAATCTTCTATTGTCCATTTTTGGTGAGCCTGTGCGAATTGTAGCCTCAGTTTCCTGTTCTTAGTTGACAGGAATGGCACCCGATGTTGTCTTCTGCTTCTGTAGCCCATCTGCTTCAAGGTTCCACGTGTTGTGGTTTAAGAGATGGTATTCTGCATACCTTAGTTGAAACTAGTGGTTATTTGAGTTACTGTTGCTTTTCTATCGTCTCAAACCAATCTGCCCATTCTCCTCTGACCTCTGACATAAACAAGGCATTTTCGTCCACACAACTTCCGCTCACTGGATATTTTCTATTTTTCAGACCATTCTCTGTAAACCCTAGAGATGGTTGTGCATGAAAATCCCAGTAGGTCAGCAGTTTCTGAAATACTCAGACCAGCCCGTCTGGCACCAACAACAATGCCACGTTCAAAGTCAATTAAATCCCCTTTCTTCCCCATTCTGATGCTCGGTTTGAACTTCAGCAAGTCATTCTCACCATGTCTACATGCCTAAATGCAATGAGTTGCTGCCATGTGATTGGCTGATTAGCTATTTGTGTTAACAAGCAATTGAACAGGTGCACCTAATAAAGTGGCCAGTGAGTATATGTGTGCACACACACACACACACACACACACACACACACACACACACACACACACACACACACACACACACACACACACACACACACACACACACACACACACACACACACACACACACACACACACACACACACACACACACACAAAAAGTTAGGGATATTTGGCTTTCGGGTGAAATTTCAGGATGAACCTAAAATGCACTATAACCTTTACAGGTGAACTTAATTTGACCTTCTCTAAACTTTTGAATGCACATGTCCAACTGTTCAATGTTTCAGTACTTTTTGCACAACTTGCTGTTCTCTAACAAGGAGCTGAACGGCAAAATTCACAAAAGGTGTTTGATCCATGAATCGACCAATACATTTCCTGGTTCAATTAGAATTGGTATTTAAACAGTCCTCTTCATCATGCTGTTCACATTTTGACATCATGAGATGAAGACAACACCTAACAATTGATCAACAGTACCTCGCCATTGCGGGGGTTCAAACAGGATGTTCTCAGAGGGAAGTGGCCACTGAGCTTAGAGTGTCACAGAGTGTCATCAGCAGGTTGCAACAGAGATATAGAGAGACTGGAAGAGTCACAGAAAGGCATAATAATGGACGTCCTTTGGCCACATCCCACACTGATGACCGCTTCATTGTGAACAGTGCCCCGCGGAACTGGATGATGAATGCCACTCAACTCCAGTCAAATTGAAGGGAGGTGAGAGGCACCCAAGTGTCAGACCATTCGAAACCGTTTACATCAGCCTGGTCTGCGTGCTAGACGACCTGCAAGGGTACCTGACCACACCACCAGGCACAGGCATCATCGTCTTGCATGGACCAGGGAGCATTGACGCTGGACGAGGGACCAGTGGGCCTCAGTGCTGTTCTCTAATGAAAGTCGATTCACGTTGAGCAGAAATGATGGACGCCAACGATGTTGGAGACATCAAGGAGAGCGCTATGCATCAGCCACTGTTGTCAGCTGACGAGCCTTTGGTGGTGGTGGTGTTACAGTGTGTGCAGGTGTGTCTAGTCAATACAGAACTGCCCTACACTTTGTGAATGGTACAGTGACAAGCCCATACTACCTGAATAACATCATTAATCCAGTCATTGTGCCCCTGCATGAACAACACAGGCCTAATTTCATCTTCATGGACGACAATGCTCCAGCTCATCGAGGTCGCATCATTAGGGAACGGCTGCTGGAGACTGGGGTACCTCAAATGGAGTGGCCTGCACTTTCTCCAGACCTGAATCCCATAGAAAACCTATGGGATCAGCTGAGTCGCTGTGTAGAGGCTCGTAACTCTGTACCCCAGAACCTCAATGACCTGAGGGCCGCCCTTCAAGAAGAGTGGGGGGCCATGCCTCAGCAGACAATAAGTCGACTTCTGAACAGCATGAGTCATTGTCAAGCTGTAATTGATGCTCAAGGGCACATGCTAAGTTATTGAGACACTGACATTTTTTGTTGTGGTAAACCCATCACTGTTGTTGGCTTTTGTTTCAATAAATTGTTTGAGATGAGGAAATCACCATTGCATGCTTCTACATAAATGCCCTACTTTCATGATATAATATCATTGTAGCGTGAAATTTTTACATTTTCCATAAATGTCACCCGAAAGCCAAATATCCCTAACTTTTTGTGAGTAGTGTATATTCACATATACTGTATACATACACGCGCAAGCCATTTTCCTTTTACATTTTCATAATGCCATCTGTGTGAACGAATGTCTTGCATGTCATGTCATTTTGAGGGATAAAAAGGTGTCCGATATCCTGAATATTAAACGTATGTCATAAATGCAGTGTGCGTGTGTGTGTGGGGGGGGGGGGGGTAGGTGATTTTAACCTGTGCTCATCGGTTACTCTGATGAACAACAGGTGCACAGCCACCCCTGCTCCTGGGCCCAATTAACCATACCCAAGGCACGTGTGGCTGCTTAAAATCACACCACCCCCACACCACACCATGTAATTGTGAAGTTCATGTTTTGTAAGCACAAAATAGAATTAAACTAGGCTACTGATGGTTAAACTGCCGCTAGTAATGGCAATTAAAAACACTAATATCTGCAATCTCTGAGGCTCTTTGAGTGATATTCTCGTTATGAGTGGCTCCCTTAAGAAAATCTGTGAGCACAATCTCACAATGCAGTATTTCGACAGGTGATCGCATCATGAACTGCAATAATTGGTGGAGAAAAAAAGGCTGTTGTGAGTGACTACGCGAAATGGGAGTTTTTACCTTCTCCATCCTGATGCGGTCACCGCACTCTGCCTCAATGTGATTCTCAATCAGGATCAAGTCCTCGTTAGTGACCTTCCACTGGCGACTGGCAAAGTGGACCACTGCGAAAAGCCGCCCAGACTCCTCCTTGGAAAGAAGACTGTTCACCTTCTGCACCAAGGCTGGAGAGAACATTCGAAATTCACTCAACACACTGTTAACAGGGACCATTCATGGGTCCCCAAGTCTGATCATCCCAAACTGGACGTCTTGGTATGACGCAGGAGAATCTAGGAGCACCCAAAACAAATCCTGCGCTAAAATACAGGGAGAACATGGAAACTCCACACAGACGGATACCAACCACGAGAGCCATACCAACTTCTCTGGAGCTGTATTTAAGTATGCTTTCATACTGCACACTGTTCAGCTCAATTCCGAATTGTGGGTGAGATTGCTCTGAATAGTTAGTCATAGTTATTTCTTGATTATGCTGCATTTGTGTGCAAATCCGCAAAAACAGAATGCAAAAACTATCATATGATACAGGACGTAATTTGTGCAAAGGTGTAGTGTCATCTAGGCGACACCTACTGGCAACAGTCTCAAGTTCATTCAACTCAATGCATAACCATTGCAATACTGAAAAGGACAAATACGAATATTCAAATTCAAGTTGGATCACGCAAAAAGAAGGACACTATAAACCTCCTTTTCCTCTTCCTTCATCCCTCCATTCCTTCTGTGTCCTTACCTTTTTCTTTTCCTCCTTTCCATCATTTATTCCTTCCCCTTTCCTTCCATTCTTCTGGTCCTCTTTCCTTCACTCCTTCCCGTTCCTTCCTCCCCCCCATCCTTCCCTCTTCAATCATCCCTCCATTTTTTACATCCTTCCCTCCATTCCTTCCTTAATTTCTTCCCTCCTTCCCATCGTATTCCTTTCCTTCCATTATTTACTCCTTCCCACTTTCCCCACCATGCTTTGCTTCCGTCCCCTCACATGAATTTGAAATATTCAAAAGGGACATTCAAAACACCTTGAGGCTCAAATGTTTTCCCTGTTGGACTGCATCAAAGTACATAGTGTAGTTTCTTCTTTCTTCTCGATCGATGACCAGCACTTTGTTAATCTGTTGTGCGGAGTTAAGGGGTGGAAAAAGCTGCACATTCAAGAAGTACCACCGACACCTGTTGATGGCAGAGTTATGGGGAAACTGAAAAGACAATCCTACTCTCGTGCACCCAAGCAGGCGGTGGTTTCACATTCCCCCTTTGATAAACAGTCCGCTAGTATGCCCAATGCGTTACGTACAACAAATGGTGGGTTGGTTTCTTCATTGCCGCTCAGCTACCCTCTTTAGACATGGATGAAGTTATTCAAGGTTTCCTGAATTTTAAGTGTTACGAGACTTAACTTCCTGGTGATCTAATGATGTGTTAAACATTCTGACCCGCCAAAGGAAAGCCTGTGGAAACACCGGAATATAAAAGTTGTAAGGATTTTTGAAATGACAATCTTTTACTGTAGAATAATGAAGGATTTTTGCCATTTTATTTAACACAATACAGAAAGGCCACACCTAGCAGTACGAAACCAGATAAAAGGTACATTTCCTGAAGAGAATGTCGGCAAGAAAGCTAATTATCCCCCAAAGTCTAAGTTTATCCAAGTGCAATGGCTGAATACTGAATCATTACGGCCCTTGCACAATACACTGCATATTTTACATTGTTATTTTCCTTGCTAACACTGTACTCTATTCCACACTGTATCTTTAATATGAAATTTTGGTTATGGATTTTTTTTCTTATATCTTTTGCCTATATCTTTTTTTGCCCTTTCTGACTTTGATTACTTAATTAATTACTTAATCTCAAAACCATTCAAATTCATGTGGCATAAAATATTTTCAGTTGCATCACAACACTTGAAAGTGTCTAAAGCATTAATAAGAAAATAAAAATGTACGCCGTCCAAAGTGCATTTGGGAAGAATATTTCTGAGAAATATTAGGATGTCTGTTTGCATATTTTTAAGATTCATCTTGGGATGGCCAGGATTTGGCCAGGCCGCAGCACCACAACAACAAAACCTCACTGGTAGAAACACTTGAGTTATTATTATTTTAAAAATGAGGATTTTAGGATAGACTCATGGTACAGAAAATATCAAAAATATCTAGACACTACCTAAAACACAAATGCAATAGCAGAGTTTTTAACCTAACCTTGCTGTGTACTAAAATAAAGAGCATTGTTTTCTCACCAGCATGCTGCCTCTGTTCTTCTTCTGGGCTGACATAATTTCCCTTGGGCCATGGGGGTTTGGACAGGGATGTCTCGGGTACCACACTGGATCAAAATAGGGCAAAGCAGTCAGCAAGTCAGACACATATAGCCCCTTTCCCACTTGCACTGAAAGCCGTAAATCTACTGGCGATGTTCCGTATTGGAATGTTGTGGGAAAAGGAGCCGGTGTCGATGTTCTGTAAATTTCCCCACTCTTGACCTAGTAACGCTTCCGCGAAAATGCCGGTACGGCTGTGAATGGAAGTGTGTGGAAATGAAAGCATTAGCATTGCCATAAAGTAGGTGTGGAGCCGAATGCAAACAGAGCACAAATTGTGGGTTTTTATGAATATTAATTTCGTACAAATATTTTTAAAAAATATTTGTTTTTGGGAAGAAGAAAAAAAAAAAAACATTGCGCTCGGCGGCAAAGATGAGAAACTGAAACACGTCCAGTCTCTATGGAGACGGGTCTTTATATTCTTAAATTGTATTATTTTTTCTCTAAAATGAGTTATAGGAGGGGTGTGGGGACATTGGGCACAAGTGCTTGGCTGGCCCACCAGCTGCACAGCAGGGTAAGACAGTGACAGAGAACTGTTCCCAAGCATGGTGCTTCTTTTGTTCCATAAGGAAATGGACTCAAATAAAATAACCTACGTCTAAAATAAAAACACACTGTTTTGTGCGGCGATCCCGGGTTCCCCATCGCTGGTGGGCAGTGGCGGTCAGTACCATTGGGGCCGGGCGCACCATCGCTGGTGCGCAGTGGGCACAAACGGTACTGTCAGGGAAGGAGCGATCAGGGTCAGGGCCTGCCCTGCAGAGCTATTTTAGATTGAGGCTATTCAGAAAAAATGCTCACCCCTAACGACATCACTGCCCCTCTGTCAGCAGAGGGAAGAGTCGGTCGGGGAGGGACGGGGAGCGAAGTGCTGGTCTAACAACGAAAAAGATTCTGTTGCCTAGTCTCGCATGAATTAGACACCTCTCGAACGAACATTACTTCATAAATCTATAACAGTAATCAATGTGGGAACATAGTCCATAAGGAACTTTTCCGTAAAGGAGGCCAATGTGGGAATGACGAGTGATCAAGAGTGAGGTCATGAACACAGCTATTGTCTCATTTTACATGAGCGACCAACCCCCCCCCCCGTGGAAATAATACCTCGTCCGAACAATGACAGTCTGAGAACTCTGGTGCCGTTGGATGGGAGGTAACACCAAACCTTGAAGACAAAAAAAAAAAAAAAAAAAGTGCATATTATATCTAAACTTATCAACAATTTTGTCAGGCTGTCATGACCAACAGCAGCAGTCATCCGATGGCAGAACCACAGCAGATGTTGATACCATGGGGGCAGAACCAAGCGATCAGGAAACTGGTTGATACAGCTAATCTGCACGATAAAGTGTCATCTTTCGGTAGTGGAAGTTTATACAGTGGGATTGTTCCGAAAATGTATATTACCAGCATCTGCTTTGAAAAACACACTCCGGATAACATCCTTCTCCTTTACTGCCATAACAATCAAAGAAAAAGGCCATGTGCCATAATTGCAATTTTCGTCTACCTAATTCTGTCTTTTTCAAGGACATGTTATTTGTGTTGTATTTGTGTTTATTTGTCCCACATGTGGTGATTCTCCCCCTCTTGGAGAAGATATGATGATAAGTCGGTCAAAACATGGCAAGATTGTTCTCCAAAGAGGGGGATTGGTGGTGGTCATTTTTAATAAAAAAAAAATGAATTTATATAATTTAAGCCTCAACATGATGTGTTTAAAGTGACAATAGTTGCTTTAAAGTCTCCTTTATTTTAAAATGTGTGAATAATCGTTAGGTTAAACTGGATGATGGGGTACACGAGTTCTGTGTCTGTGATCACCAGCCGACAGATATATGCTTTATGTTCTGACCCTCTCCTCTAGTTACTTTACTTTACTTACCCACCATAAGCGCTTCCCTGACGGTCTCTTGTGCACTGTCCAACATACAACATTAAAACCACCTGCATAATATCGTGTAGGTCCCACTTATACTGCCAGAAGAGCTCTGACCCCTCAAAGCATGGACTCCACAAGACCTCTGAAGGTGTCCTGTGGTATCTGGCACCAAAAAGTTAGCAGCAGATCCTTTAAATCCTGTAAGTTGCGAGGTGGGGCCCCCATGGATCAGACTTGTTGTTCCTGCACATCCCACAGATGCTCGATCGGATTGATATCCTAGGCCAAGTCAACACCTTGAACTCCTTGTCATGTTCCTCAAACTATTCCTGAACATTTTTTGCTGTGTGGCAGGGCGCATTATCCTGCTGACACAGGCCAATGCCGCCAGGAAAAACTGTTGCCATGAAGGGGTGTACTTGGTCTGCAACAATGTTTAGGTAGGTGGTACATGTCAAAGTAACATCCACATGAATGCCAGGACGCAAGGTTTCCCAGCAGAACATTGCCCGGAGCATCACACTGCCTCCACCAGCTTGCCTTCTTCCCATAGTGAATCCTGGTGCCATCTCTTACCCAGGTAAACGACGCACACGCACCTGGCCATCCACATGATGTAAAAGAAAATGCGATTCATCAGACCAGGCCACCTTCTTCTTCTTGTTCTACGGTCCGGTTCTGATGCTCACATGGGTCAGCATGGGCACTCTGAGCGGCCTGCAGCTATGCAGATAAACTCCCAAGAACTGACTGGTTCACTTGTCTAATATATCCTACCTCTTGACAGGTACCATTGGAATGAGATGATCAATGTTATTCACTTCACCTGTCAGTGGTTTTAATGTTGTGCCTGATCGGTGTAAGCCACCTCCGTTTCCACCTAGTACTCAGTTTTACTGTAGGCCCAGCACTCCATGGCCCTAGTGACCTGTCTACCATGAGCCTAATACAGCTTCTCCATAAAAACCATAAAAGCTATTAATTTCCTAATAGCTTTTATGAATTCATCATATTAAATTGTAATATTCAATTTCTGTATATAAATCTTTAAGTGGGATTTTTTTTTTAATCCGTTTTGTGAAACATGTGTCCCCGATCCCCCAACGTTGTATGGTTCTGGAATCTGTATTCATTTGTTACTTGATAGTCGATGCCGCAGGTTAACGTCGAAATTCGACAGTGAAAATAGGACATGTTATTAAATGTCCAACCGTATCGCTGTAAAACGCTTACCCGATCGTTTAAATGAAGAAATAATCCCGGACTGCGCCCGTAATCCCCAACAAATTCTCAGCATCTCCACAGCACAGCTTCTCAAAGTCGACGCCATCTTGCTACTTTTGGTGTTACGTTTTTTACGTCCCGGAACAAGTAGTTAAATAGCTAGTTACTTATAGCGTTTAGAATAGTTCAATAATTGTATAACAACCAATAACAAACATGGGAGGTATACGTGATTGAAAAACAAATGCAGTGGTTGAGAAATAATGTGAGATTCTCGGATAGGAATCAAGTGATAGGATCATTGTCAACGACGGAGCGTTGACAATGTGACACTCAAATCTGTTTCCGTGTTTTGGTCCGCTGCAAATTATAATCTATTTATTTATTTATTTATTTATTTATTTATTTATTCGTTTAGTTCGGATTTTAGTTTCATATAATGACGATTTTAATGTTATGTCTCATAATTATGTGGATTTTCCCTTCTCTACAGGGTATATACGTGACATTATTTTCTGTACAGCATACACTGGCAAGCCAATATAGATAGCATTTATTCACCTTTTCCAAATGAGTTGCTATTCTGATTGAGCTAGTTGTAATTGTATACTTTGATAAATAAAAACACATTGTTGAAATTGTTGGAAAAAAAATGATGTTCTTGATATCAACATTTTAATTCTTGAAAGAAGAAGAAACAGAGAAACACATGCTTGCACACACATGCACATGCTTTGATGGTGGCCGGTGAAATGGATCCTCTGCTTTTGACCTATCCTGGCTTGTCCTTCCTCCGGGGGCACAGCCAGGAGCAGTGGGCAGCGTACGTGGACGCGCCCGGGGACCAGGTGATAAGTGTCCATCGCTGGTCAGACAATGATGTGTGCATGTTTTTGGTGGGGGTCCTTACTGACGTGAGGTGGAGGAAACCCCATGTGAGCACGGGGAGAACATGCAAACTCCACACAGAAAGGCTCCTATTTGGGAGATAACCCACCCGGAGTACGGTGCCAACAGCGCCCCAGGCGGGAATCAAACCCAGGACCTTCTTGCTGTGCGGCAGCAGTGCAATGCACTGCGCCACCGTGCCACGATATCATGATATCATGATATCGTGGCATAGTCGTGATATGATATGACATGATATGATATCTTGATATCATGAAAACACATTTTTGATATCTAGAAATCTGATTTTTTTTTAGATCAGATTACCCATTCCTGATATAAAATATACCAAACAGCTTTTCATTGCTTTCCATGCAGAAAATTCAAGTTGTGATGTAAAAAATGCCATTCAATTCTTGATATCAAGAATGTTTTTTGTTTTTTTAACCTGTGCTGTCAGCATGCTGGGCATACAACACAGAGTATTTGTATGCCATTGCATCTAGGACAGAGTTAGTCTGCAGGTGGAGTTCAAGTTCTCAACCTGCAATGCAACTCTTTATTAATTCTGAAATCATCAAGAACTGTTGCAATAACTCTGTCCTGTGGATGACCTGGAGGATGACAAGAGCACCGTTTTTGGTAATAGAGAACCACCACTCTCTTTGGAGAACTATTTATCATGTTTGGGTCTATAAACAACTGATCACTACTCCAAGAGGGAGAGAATCACCACGGGTGAGACAAATAAACATAGAACCAAACAACATTTACACAAAAACATAAACATTGGATGACATCTATTGAAAAACAGTTAATTAGGTCCAGGAAAACTAGAACTACAACTCGTCACGTGGCCTCTTCCGGTCATAGTTATGGCAGTAAATGAGGGAGGAAAGGAGAGGAATGCAATCAGGAGGGTGCTGGGGTGCACTCGAAGCAGGTGTGATGGTGTGTGATGGGACCGCCTGTATGTATGTATGTATGTATGTATGTATGTATGGTGTCCACCGGAGAGTGAACATGACTTATCCCAATTGGTTCTGGTGTAGAAAGTCGGTATTATGTAATGCGCCTCCAAGCAGCGGAAAGGGCCCCGAAGCCTCCTCCGAGCTCCGCAGCCATGTAGACACCCTACAGCTGCAGGAAAGCACCGAGCACCCTGCCCTGCGGCCACAGAAGACCACCGGGCCGACAGAGAAGCCAGAGGGCCGTGAAGCAACCCCCGCGCCTGGCCCCGAGATGCATAACCCAGTCCCAGGAAGCACGAGGAGACCCCGCACCCCAGGAGTGCACACATACAACCCACACCCAACCCTGGTCGCCGGCACCAGGCATAGAACGCAGGCCCGGTTCCCGGCCCCCCCCAACAGTCCGACACCCCGCCGAACCACCCGCCCTGCAGGCAAGCAGGCAGGACCCCCATGCCCACCCACGCCCCGCGTAAGGGCTAGGCTCACCCCACTGCAGCCAACCAGACGTCCCACCCGGCGTGAGCACCGAGTGCCCATCTACGTAGCAGAGTGTGCTCAGCGGGGGGCACCTGGATGTTAGCCCATGCAGATGCCAGCCGGCCGCCAGATATATAGGCCTTCCACCACCCCCAGCATCCGGGGCGCCCGCCGCAGAGAAGGCCGCGCAGCAGGAGCAGAAGGCCTACAGCCGCCCCCCACACCCCAACCCACACCCACAACAACCCAACCCACACCCCCTGCTGACACTATTGCGGCCCGCCATGTGCCTCTGCCATGCCGGACAGCTCCGCCCCCCATCAGGCCCCTGGTCAGCCCCAGTGGACCACAGAACAGATGAAGTATGTGTTGATATCAAACAACAATGCCAAACATGACTGCTCCTCCTTCACATGGCTCAGGCTTCGTAGCAGAGGGGTCTCGGCCGTTTGGAGGCTGAATGTTCATCCATGCTCACGCAAATTAATATGAAATCAGTTTGGGGATATATGGGACATAGTTCAGGGGATGGGGATTGAGTGGAGATTGACAGGTCTGAGGGTGAAGGTAATTTCCCCCTATACAAAGAGGATGGCTGGTTTTGAGAGTTTGAAATCTCAGCAGCCATCCAGCTGACAATTTACTGACCGGCATTGATGACCAAGATTTGCAAATCCCTGCTGATTCTAGATTAAAGATTCAAGACGTTTATTTGTCACATACATATACATACGAGCATACATATATACAGTGAAATGTCATAGTGATAAACAGTATGGTGATCAATTAGTGCAACAAGTTAATAAAACATTACTGATTGTACATTTAAATGAGAGAAAAAAAAGATCACTGACTCTCTGGCAATCAGTCAGTAAATCCAATTTGCCCCTCTCTTGTTGTGCAGATTTAGTGTATGAGGTGTGAAGGTCATCAAGGAGGAAGGGGGGGGGGGGGGTGTCACTGCCCTGGTAGCTGCAATAAGGGATCAGCCAAGGGTGACTGTGGGGGGTGGAGGTGGAGTGTGGTAGAGATGATAAACACACAGATTAAGTAAATCTGTAAAACACCACCTTAATACCAAGCGCTCTAATCTCACAGTGGTCTTATCGTGGCACTGGAGCTCAAGGTACACACACATAAACACACTATTGTGCACTGAACCTATGGATACAGTGTATGTGAGTGACAAATAACTGGTAAGGATTCAGAGTTTTAAAACGTAGACTATATTTTATTTTTATTCAAGTAGAAGCAATTTTCCTTTTAAAGTTTAGCTATGCTAAACTGTAGTTTTCTAGTTCTCTAATTCTCTCTATCAAATTATTTGGATGGAGTTCTTGTCGATAAAGATGACTTAATTCTCAGCTTTAACCATTTTTTTTAAAGGCTTAAACATTTGCCACCTTGGACTGCATTCAAGCTGTTTCTCAAAAGTAAAGTGCTCAGCAAGGTTGTGCTATCTTGTGTTCTAAGAACACAAACTATTACTGATTGGACAGAAGCAGTTAAACAACATTACACTGTGTGAATGAACAGACTTCCTCGACATTGTGCGAAAGGTCTGGTTATCCTAATCACATGAAATGCAGAACAGAGGTCGGTCTCTGTTAAGCATCTCATCAGAGAAGAGCTACTCCGTAATCAGTTATAATTTCAGATTGTGCCAGGAGAGACGGCTGACCAACATTGTTTTCGAGCTGGGGACAGTAATCTTACTCTGAGAGGGTTGATAAAATGTCTGGGTAGCTTATAACCATGTTTGAATATGTATGTCAGGTCTAATTTGAAACCTCCTGGAGACAGGAGGCTATTTTAGACAGGATGGGGGAGCAGGACTCAATGCTCTGGAGAATATTTGCAGCATAATTAAGACATCTGGGGAGTAATTACAACTACTCACAATGTTGTAAATGACAAGTTGTCATCATGAGGCAATTAAACATAGAACCAAACAACATTTACAAGAAAACAGAAACATTGGACGACAACATGTATTGAAAAACAGAGTTAATCAGGTCCAGGAAAACTGAAAGCAGGACTCAAAGCTCAAGAGAATCTTCACAGCATAATTAAGACATCTGGGGAGAAATTGCAACTACTCACATGTGTCATCATGTGAGAACAAGGTAAATTATAAAGTAAACGTTTTTAAGCTGAATTTGATCATTTTTACAATTAAAAAAGAAATGCTGAAACATACCATTATTAGTCTTTATTTATTCTTTATGAAAACCAGTTACAGCCATGCCAAACCTCAAATTAGGAACAAAATCTTTCAGACATCTACAGTTGTAAACCAAATAAACCTGTGCAAAGTTCAATTCTGTTAAACCTGAAGCAACTGGACCATTTAGCTAAATATGCCATCGGGAGAGAGCAACCCTGCGCCCAAAACAGTGTATTAGACACCACATACGTGTCTGCTATCATTATGCGTGCTTTAGTTTGTGAGAAAAAAAACCATTCCCTTCTCGTACTACATCATCATGTAGCTGCATCCTTACCAGATGCCAGAACTAGCTCAACTGACTCCTCTCAATGCGGAGGAGCAGCGGTTCCACTCTGAGGTCATGCCGGATAGTCAAGTTCTTCACCCCTTCTCTAAGGCTGTTTTGTTTTGGTCACTACCCAAAGCTCATGAGCATTGGTAGATGGCTCAGCTCCTATCTTTGCCTGAGAGTCCAGAACATGGTCTCAGGACCCATGAAACGGTTCCAAAGTTAGATCATGATCAGGCCCGCAGAGCAACACCCACGCCTGGCCCCAAGAAGCATAACCCAGTCCCAGGGAGCACGAGGAGACCCCGCATTCCAGGGGTGTACACATACAACCCATCCCCAAGTGCAGGCACAAGACACAGCTGCAGGCACAGAACCTGGGCAAGCCTGGATCCAGGCCCCGCGCCGACAGAGCGCCCACCCATGCCCCGCGCTAGGGCGAGGCCTGCCCCATAGCAGCCAAACGGACACCCCACCCGGCTGCGAGCGCCGAGCGCCGATCCACAGAGCGGGGTGTGCTCAGCGCGGGGCTCACGGAGGTTAGCCCCCCCCTTGATGCCAGCAGGCCGCCAGATATATGGGCCCTCCACCACCCCTTGCACCTGGGGCACCCACCCCAGAGAAGCCGCACAACAGGAGCAAAGGCCGACAGCTGCCCCCCCACCCCAACCCACACCCACAACAGCAAGCAGACCCCAGGGGCCCCGGAAGGCAGCAGACTTTAAGCCACCAGGCGCAAGCTGCAGGATTCCAGCCCAGCCGGCGGGGGGCCCAACCAGCCGCCCCCCGGCCAACCACGCCCCCACACCGACCCACCAGCAACCTGCCACCCCGGAAAACCCCAGTGCTCAATGTGTGCTGTTGGCAATTGCAGTTAAAATTGCGTGGTGTCGGGGTGCCAGTCCATCAGGCAAGTCGAACCCGAATCACTTGCACCTCTCCTGCTCCACAGACCCTGGTCTGGTGGAGTGCTGTTCGGAGTAGGATTGGTGTGCTGTTAGTGTGTATGTGTTCGAAGCTAATATGAGTGGGATAAAAATTTCGGGACAAACGAGAAGTACGCTGGGGCAGCAGCGTGACAGGCAAGATGGCAGCCGCCGGCCACATCCCCACCCACATATCTTGCACCCCACCCATCCTGCAAGCCCTAGGCCTATTATGTGGTGTATGTACTGAGTATGAGTTTTGGCACTGGGAGAGATAGGCGAAATGCGACCAGATGGACGCAGGGGCACAACAGGCCGGGAAGCGACCATGCGGGCCCCACCCCTGACCCGACTGCACGCTAGCACGTACCTGGTGGCACCTAACCTACAGAGTTAGAAGGCATGAAAGTAGTCATATTTGGTATTAAGGGAACAGTCAGAGCAAACGTCTTTATCCACAAAAACCCATTTTGAACATTTTGAGTTCTGTGATATGAGCTATGTGCACAATCTTATATTGGATGAGTTTAATTTTGGAGTTGCGGGTCATAGAAAAGGTGTTGTCGTGAATAAGCTTCCACAGGTTGATTATGGGAATTGTGGGAAAAGCAAGGTCTCGTTCCCATTCCATTGTAGGTAAAGGCAAAGTGGCATCTGTTTTTAATAAAAGTTTGTATATTCTGGAAAAGGGATTTTTTTAAATGACCGATATGAGTAAGATGTTAAATCATTGGAGTTGGTTGTAGGATGTTGTTCATCAATTTGATTTTAACTTTTAGAGACTGCTGTAGTTGAAGGAATTGAAAGTAGGCATGGCCACCGATATTATACCTTCGGGTTAAGGTTGGGAAGGATATAAGCAAATTGTTTTCAAAAACCTTGTCTTTTCCAAGACCTGAAGATTTTTGGTCTGTTTTTAACCAGAAAATCTGGGTTGTGACAGATTGGTGTGAATTTGTTTGGAGAGCGAGTGTGACCGCTGAGTTTGAGGAATCTCCACCAGACTGACAGAGTCGTTGCGATGAATGGGTTCTTAAAGCAATTATGTTCCCTTATAGATTCAGTAAGGAATGGGAGATCAGATAATGATAACTCCTGACATTCTGTTTGTTCACTATCTCGCCATCCATGGGCCAATTGTTGCTCTGGTTGTAACCATTTAATTATAAATTGAAGATGGTTTGGTATCCTACCAATTACTGAGATGGATAGGTTGTTCCATCGATTAAGGTCTTCTACAATGGATTTAAGCAATGGAGTGCAGTTAAGGGTAAACAAATCTGACAGATTGGTGGAGATATCAATACCGAGGTATCTAATGTTGCCCTTTGTGATCATTAATGGAAGTTTCTGGGTTGCAGCATTGCAGTGCCCCCCACTGAGTGGTAAGACCGTAGTTTGAGTCCAATTTATTGAGTAGTCTGAGATAGCTGAAATAACTGCGACGCTCATTTAGACAGGGCACGGCTCCATGTAGTTTTAATTTAGGATATTGGCATGTGAAGAATAAGTAATTCAGATACTGTTTTTCACCTCCATTCAGCATTGCCATATGTATGATATATATATGTCATAGTTTCAGTTTTTCTTTCTTCATCAAAGTGAAATGGCACAGAGCTGATTTAGAACCAGCCTTATTATTTATCTTATGTTAACTTTGTCAATATTGTATTGTGGCAAACCATGGATCTGCCACAAATAATCCGATCACACCTCTCGTATTGAGTGTGTGTGTGTGTGTGTGTGTGTGTGTGTGTGTGTGTGTCAGTCAGGCAAAAGGGTATGTACATAAGCAAGAAAGCCGAATGAGAGTGATGGGGATTGGCATGGGTGAGGCGGGTTAGTGCGTAAAGGAGAAGTGTTGTGCCATAAGGTTATAGGCCTGTTGGGTAGCTCTCTCAAGGATCTAAATGTTGAATTAAATTAGAATTGGGAAATTATCTTTTTGTCAGCTATGAAGCCGCATGTGAAATTCAAGTTCAGTCGATGCCGCCGTGGATAGTTGAACTAAGTAGCTCTCTTGTTTTTATATTGACTCATCATACAGATGCAAGATGCATCGCTTCAATAGCTTTTGAGATAGGTCCCCACCTCAAACCTCTGGGCACTAAGTGGGGTTCCATTGGCGTGGAAATTGCTGAACGGCTATTCCTGTGCGTGTACGGGCCATGTGACATCTCAGACTTGATGGTAATCGTGACCCTATTCCTAATCTCCAGCTCACATTAAGAAGTGACTGCTCTGTTCAACCCTACCCCCACCCCCATCCCACTTTCCAATCACCTCACCCTTCCCCTCCCCTCGCCTCCCTACACCTCTCCACGTCTTCACCCTCGCACTGATAAATAGCAGCGCATGTTGCAACTCCCTAGACAACATCAATCCAACATCCTTGCCACAGCTTGCAGTCTTTTTTCCAACGACGCACCCCCCCCCCCCGACCCACCTGCACCCTACAAGGCATCACCCGGGGTGCAACATTTTCGCGGTTGCGAATTGCAGTGCAGCTTTATCTAATGTTAGACTGATTTTCATTTTTTGCATTCTGAATATTAAGAGACTCAAACATGTACTCTCACAAATCCGATGACCAGGGGCCACGGAGGGGACGGTCCTTTGACTCCATGAACACAGTCTTTGAAGAAAAGCAGCTCAACAACGAAGTAAGTGGATATTGAACATTGTATACTTAACTTTGCAATCTTTGTTTTGGGGGGGTGGGGGTTGGAAGATTTCAATGGACAGTATTTAATTCTTATTTTATCTATTATCATAGTTTTCCCTACCTTAAAATGAATCACGGGGCCCTTTCGATGAAAATATCTTTCATTCCCAGCCCCGGACCATTCATTTATATGGCGTTTTGTTGACAGTTCTCTATATCGCGCCAACCTAAACCACGGGAGTCAAAGTCCTTCCCTTTCGTGACTCACAGGCTCAGCTAACTAAATCCGGATGTGCCAAACGCAAGGTCAGCACCAGCATAGACATAGATGGGTGAATATGTGAATAAAAATTCTGATACTGTGACTAATGTACTGTATTGTAAGTCACTTTGACAAAATTGTCTGCTAAATAAGGTAATGTAATCTAACGCCGAATACCCCCACCCCAGTTGTTGCACAGACTCACTAATCCCTTGTTGGCCGTGCGGATTAGGAGGCCACTACCATTAAAGCTGCCTTCTGCCTAAATGAGATTGGTGCTCACATCTCCTTACGAAGAGATGGACAGCCCCAGATCTAACAGATTCACAATGTACGGTCATTTTGAAAACCCCACTCCCCCCATCGCTGATGTTGCCCAGCGTCAAGAAGCCTGCTTAATTCACAGGTGATTGACATCATGAATTTGTGGAAAACATTATCACATGATCAGCGCCGAGATCTCAAGGTCCCTCACCACCCTGCCAAGAGAGGAATTTGTGTAATTTGTGTTTTGGTTTAGATCGATTTTCTTTTCTTGTCGACTGTCCTCCTTTCAAAGGGGATATTAAAAATTCCAATTCATAGAAATTCTCCCCGCAGGAAAACAACGTCAAATAAAGTACAAAATACACACACATATAAGTAGTATAAATATATGTAAATGTAATAATAATTGCAGAGGTATATTATAATATAATATAAATTTAAAAAATGAATGATGATTGAATAAGATTTCTTAAAAGAAAAAAAAATAGTCCTAAAACCTATTCTTCAAATAATAGTGATAAATATATAATATAAAATAGTAAATATGTTGCATTAAATTTCTCCTTAAAAGTTTTATTTAATATAAAGACATTACATTTAGCAGACGCTTTTATCCAAAGCGACTTACAACTATTTAAACACTGACGGACGCAGCCATCAGGAGCAATTAGGGTTTAAGTGTACATCCACATCCCAAAAGAAAAAATATTTATATATGTATACAAGCATGTATATATCTATTTATTTGTCTATCATAATTTGTTAATCCAGGTTGGGGCTGGTTTTTGTTTTTTAAAGACATTTTGAATTATGTTACTATATGTGAATGCTGTATCACTCCTTAAAATGTCATAAAACATTTATTGACAAAAGAAAATGTGATTCCAGATGAACAAGGTGACCTTCAGTAAAAATGATGAAAACAAGAAGACCTTCTCCGCCAGTCGGCCCAGCTCTGGCAAAGGCCGTGCAGCGATTGTCTTTTCACTAAAGAATGAAGTGGGAGGTTTGGTAAAGGCGCTCAAACTTTTCCAAGTGAGTTTGAATTACTATAATAATTACTATTTTTGACTCATAAAAACCCCCGGGATGGGATGTGTGGTAGTTATTCCTCATTCATTCTGACGTGTCACCTCTACATATGCAGGAAAAACATGTCAACCTGGTCCACATCGAGTCCCGAAAATCCAAGCGCAGGAATTCGGACTTTGAGATCTTTGTGGATTGCGACAGTGATCACGAACAACTGAAGGAGCTAACACAGCTGCTGAAGAAACACGCCAACGTTGTGGAAATGGAGCCACCTGATAACTCCAGCCTGCGGGAACATGGTAGACCTGTTGAAGTTTGTGTTTAAACAGGAAAAAAATTGAAATCGTCCTCTCAAATGACTTATTTGTTCTCTTGAGTTAGAAATTTGTACTTAAAAAAACATTTATCTTCCCATTGACTTTAATTAAATGCCTTCTGTGTTCTTTGCATCCAGAGCAGGTCAAGCAATTCTAGAATGGCCTACCATGTGGTATTCTGACCAATTTTGAGGGGATAAATTAATAATTTGAGGGAATGGAGTAAAGGGCAACTTGCAGGTTGGCATATCCAGTGAAATAAATGTGTGGGGAAATTATTTATCCATGGCCACCTAAAAGTCGACCATTGCTCCACGAACTTGAATGTGACGTAACAGGTGCGAGACAGAACAGAGCTAACGCTATAATGAATGGCAACTTGGCAAGTAGAAGAGATGCGGAGAGCCGTCCGGAGTGTCTTTTTAATTTAGATTTAAATTTGTTTCCATAAATGTAAACATCCACTCCGTAAACATCCGCTCCATTCCTGGAAAATAAAAGTCAATCAAAATTTCAATCAAATCTCAAGCAAAGTGGATGAAGAGTAGTTGGGGCAACATGCTGAACTACCTTAAACATATGAGCAGTCAGAAGGCAGCTGGAGAAACATGCACGCATATAAAAATCGCTTTGTCTCGACTGTTTCAGAAATGGCCAATGTACCCTGGTTTTCTAAGAAGATCTCAGATCTGGATCTATGTGCCAACAGAGTGCTGATGTACGGTTCTGAGCTGGACGCGGACCATCCAGTACGTACACCAAGGAATAGCAACTTCTTTTACATGCATACTGTATAGGACACACGCCAAAAAAAAATTACCAGCCAGAAAATCTTGGAAACCTTTTTGATTTTTGAGAAAATTTAATTTTGAGTGATATTATTCAGCTAGCTTTGATAAAATCATGGCTTCAAGGTGTACTTAAAAAGAAAAAGTAAAACATATAGTACACTTTCAAAAAACAGCTTAATTCAAGATTTTCCAAAATCTATTTGTTCTTCTTCTTGTTTTATTCCCTGCACTATACACATATAAAGTTTGAATCAACCATAAAGTTCAGACAAGCAATAAGATATGGAAAAGGCAATTTTTTTGCAAGATCAAATTTGAGAGTTTTTTTTCAGGGTTTCAAAGACAACCTGTACCGTCAACGAAGGAAATATTTTGCCGATCTCGCAATGAACTACAAACAGTAAGTCTGATTAAGCTTAACTAAAACCACACAGTATATCACACAGCACCAATTCTCTCTCTCTCTCTCTCTCTCTCTCTCAGCGGAGACCCGATCCCCCGTGTGGCGTTTACCGAAGAGGAGGTGCGCACCTGGGGTGTGGTGTTCAGAGAGTTGAACAAACTGTATCCCAGCCACGCCTGCCGAGAGTACCTGAAAAATCTGCCCCTACTGACCAAGTACTGCAACTACAGAGAGGACAACATTCCACAGTTGGAGGATGTCTCACACTTCCTAAAGGGTGCACGCGTTCTGCATTTGCTCTGTTTAGTTCTTTTTGCAAGGTCCCCCTTGTCTGAAGCGATTCAAATGTTTATATTTGTCAGGCACAGAAGAACCAACGGTAAATATCTATGTAAAAGGCTACTTCACACAGAATACAACAAACGACAAGAACAAAGCGTAAGTCCATTCAGTCCATATGGAGAGACGAATTCCGCACACGAAAAGCTATGATACACTTTCCACGTCATAGCGTCCAATTTCTTAACTCATGCGACAACTTTCGGTCCGACAGTATAGCCCAAGTCCGACCGGAAGTGACGTCTGTCGAACTGGCCTTAAAACTAAGTAAATAAGTCACGTGTTTCAAAATAATGACGTTGAATGTCACATTCACTATCAATAAATCTATTGTTATATAAGTGAACTGTACGAATATTTTTTTAAATTGCCAACACAATATAGAGGGAGAAACTCTCATTCGTGGAACATGGTAAAGGTCCAGCTTAGCAAACTACTCGCTTTTGTTCTGGAAAAAGAAAACAAGCTCTCCCATTATCCCTGGCGTATTTTTTGACACAAAACCCAGACGCAGTTCATTCAACAGCCACTAGGGGGAAGATCTGACTGTCGCATACGATTACGGACCAGGCTTAAAGGAGAAGATCAAACATGCATTCCGATCGAATTTATTTATTTCAGCTGTCTTTGAAATGAATAAATCAATTAATTCATTAATAATAAACAAATATGTAAGCTACACATGTTTACAGTCAGGGTATTCCAATTTACTTGAAACTGTTCTCTTGTCGGTCTTTACTCAACTTTAAACACCAATAATCTTGAGTTGTGCACCACCTTAAAGGGGACCTATTATGCTCCTTTTCAACAAGTTAATATACTGTAGATCTCTGAGGTCTGAGGTTTTTCCTCAAAATACTACTCAGATTATACATTCTAGCCATTCTAACATGCCTCCAAACCATCCTGTTCCAGCAGCGCCTCCCCCCTGAGGCCCATAGTTCTGTGAGCCATTGGGGTTTGAACACAAGTTCTGGGTTTTGTATCATGTAAACGTCTAAAATAAAATAAAAGCCATCTAAAATTAAAATAAATAAAATACATATGTCTACTTTTATTGGTTTTGTTTTGATAAACGCACAGCAGATCACGCGCTGCAGCCTACTGTCTACCGCATACATTTTTTTTTTTTAAGAAACAGTACACAGCAGAATAATTTTTTAAATACTTACATTTCCATCGTCTGCATTTGTTATTCTCCAACCGTGGGTGGAGTTACCCAGATCGGGGCAAGAAGTGATGTAGGATTGCAAATCTGAACGGCTTGTTTCACCACATTTTCTGAAATTTGACAGCTCAGAAAAACTGAATGAGTTGTCTTATTTTACAGTTTGTGTGTTAGTAGGCCCATCAGAAACCCAAATGTATGTGCACAAGCACTGAAAAGGTGAGTTTTTCATAAAAGGTCCCCTTTAAGGTCATGGAATTAACTCGGATTTGTGACTGTGTGTATATGTGACTGTGTGTACAGAGCGCTCTGGGTTCATCATCAGACCTGTCGCTGGGTACCTCTCCCCGAGGGACTTCCTTGCAGGCCTGGCTTTCAGAGTGTTCCATTGCACCCAATATGTCCGCCACAGCTCGGACCCTCTCTATACCCCAGAACCGTGAGTATACCCACCCACTCACACAAAACCCTCACACGAGCAGTGGTATTATAGTTTTTTATACATACATACATACATACATACAGTAGGGGAGTAAAAATACATTTGAAATACATATATTTACAGTCGTGTATTTAAGCCTGTTAAAAATGTTTCTTGTTGATTCATACAGTACAGTATATCTTTTAAGTAGAAAGAATTGCATTTGCTAGATTTGTTTACATGACTTCTTATATGAGACACTCAAAAACCTCTAATATATGAAATCATATATTTTTCACTCTAGTGTTACACATTCAGCAAAAAATATAGCCTTTAATGAATTTTGTTTATGGTATTTTTCATTAAGTAAAAATAATTAATGTTAATGTAATGTAATGTTAATGTTAATATTAATGAAGGTTGCACTACCTTGACATTGACCACTTTTGCATTAATCTTTTTTTTTTTTTTTTTTAACATGCATGTATTTAAAATCTATCTTATTAAAACAATCTAATGATGCGCTACTGAACAAACAATTATGCCACACTATTATAGCAAAAATGTTATGGTATTGCTTTTATTCTGTGACTTATTGGAAGCTGCATTGTTGCAATAGTCTCTCCCTCCCTCTCTCTTTATCAATTATTTATAGTTTTTGGTAGTTATTGTGCTACAGAGTTTGTTTGTATATTTGCGTAGGTATATTGACACGTTTGCGACCTGCTTCCTGTTTTAGTTAAAAGTATATTTTCAGTTTGAGTCAGTTTTCAGTTTGCAAAAGCAGTAGCTGAGTATATGGACGAGGTGAAGAACATATACAATCAATTGTCTTACAAAATTTCCAAAATTTGCTTTAGGAGTTGAATTTGACAAATAATTTTGAGAAGAAAATATAAAAAAAATTAATTTCAGATATTCATGTATTTTATACCATTTCTGTTTCGGCTTCAAAATTTCTGAATTTCCTATAGTTTAAATTTTTTTCTTTCAAATATTTTTTGCAATTTTAGAAAGATGTTTTTTTTTTAAAGTTTGATATTTTGTTAAGATAAAGGTACTTTATTAATCCCCAAGGTTGATAACGCTAGCATGGCACATGTACATTGCAGAGACACATGCCATGAGCTGCTGGGTCACGTGCCCCTGCTGGCAGAGCCCAGCTTTGCCCAGTTCTCCCAGGAGATCGGCCTCGCCTCTCTCGGTGCATCCGACGACTCGGTGCAGAAACTGGCCACGGTGAGAACCCCATAAAACAATAAAATCCTTCTGTAACTCTGTAATAAAAAAGCTCAACAATCGATCCCATTTACTCTCAATTACAGTGCTACTTCTTCACGGTGGAGTTTGGCCTTTGCAAGCAGGAAGGCAGACTGCGTGCCTATGGAGCTGGCCTCCTCTCCTCCATCAGCGAACTCAAGGTACAAATAAATTGATCACATATGGGATTTTTAAACAAGTTCTCACTGATTACCTCTTTAATTTCGGAATCATTAGAATAAAGTGAAAATTCTAAGAAAAAAGCAAATTTTGACTTTCCGGAATTCTAATATTAAATTCATTGTTGACTTTAGAATGTGAACAAGAATATAGATGGCTTCACACTGAATCTGACAAATGACAAGAACAAACTGGAAGTCCATTCGTTCCTCTGGAGAGTCGACATCTGGATGATTAGTTTCATCATTGTAATTGATTTTTTTATTTACTCAGCATGCCCTCTCTGGCAATGCCCATATCCTTCCATTTGACCCGGTGGTGACCTCGAATCAGGAGTGCATCATCACCACCTTCCAAGAAGTCTACTTTGTGTCTGAGAGCTTTGAGGAGGCCAAGACAAAAATGAGGTAAAGCTCACCTTAACTACCGACATGACTTATTCTTCATCAGCGTATGGAAAAATCTTCTGCAAAAATCAACAGGATATCCTGTATATATTATTTTGGGGTGTACCGAATTTTCCAATACTGCGCATTTATTATAAAAAAAAAAGTGTGTGAACTCGCTGTGACCTCATCATCACGACTAACCCACACAACATAATTGAGTGAATTCAATCTTATCAGATCATCGCTTGCTACCTCTGAAGCTTTCCACTCACTCCTTTGTGCAACCCTTGCAGGGAATTTGCCAAGACCATCCTTCGGCCCTTCACGGTGCGCTACAACCCATACACCCAGAGCGTAGACGTCCTGAAGGACACCAGCAGCATCACCAACATGGTAGAGGACCTGCGGCATGAACTGGACATCGTGGGGGACGCCCTGAGCAGGCTAAACAAGCACCTGGGAGTCTGATGTGGGAGCGAGGAGGGAGGGACCGAGGCCTCCGGCGGAACAAGCTCGCTTTAGGTGGGGTTTCTGGCAGGGCTTACTGAGCTGCAAAATGGCGAGGGATTGGTGAGAGATTATGGTTGGTGTCATTTGGTTAGGGCAGGGGTTCACAAACTTTTATTTTTATGACAAGCAAACTACTTCTAGGTGAACATTTTTCAAATCCTTAAATGATCTACCTATAATACACTACCATTTAGACCTTGCTGGCAAAAAGTGCACATTACCTTTAGCAGACGCTTTTATCCAAAGCGACTTACACAGCCATCAGGAGCAATTAGGGGTTAGGTGTCTTGCTCAAGGACACTACAGCATGCTAGCAGGAGGAGCCTGGGATCAAACCAGCAACCTTTAGATTACTAGACAACCAGCTCTACCTCCTGAGCTACCATCCCCATGTATATATACAGACATAAGTGTGTGTGTGTGTATATATATATATATATATATATATATATATATATATATATATATATATATATATAGATAGATAGATAGATAGATAGATAGATAGATAGATAGATAGATAGATAGATAGATACACACACACACACACAGAGTATAATGGGAAAACATTTAATAAAATAGGATCCCTGCAATTCCCTCATAGACCACTAGTGGGCTGTCAACCGTGACTGTGGAACCCTTGGGTTAGAGCATGGCTGATTTACAAAATAACTGTTTTGATTAAAACTGTAAGCTTGGCATGTACAATCTGTTCCGTTCTGATCCTGGAATGTCGGTCAATGTGCAAGCCTGTCTAGAATACAGCATTGTATTGCACGTGTATTGTAACATAGCCCTTGTGTCTGCTGTTTATGGCCTGTGTATTGTATCGAACGGTGTACTACATAAACATGACATACATTAACTTGTTATGCATGTTGCTTGCCTAAGTTGCCATAGTTGTTGACATAGTTGTTAGTCACACGGCTGTACCTATCTGAAAATAAAAGGTCAACGCTATTGACACTGGCTTTGTACTTCAGATTGTTTTTTTTAGAAGATCTCATATTTTCACCCTTGTCTCAGCTGCCAATTTTTGAAACGGCATTCTACATTGTTTCCACTGTTTGTGGCAGGAAGTCGTGGTGGATTTGATAAAGCAGCACTGGCAGTTGTGGTCAGTTACCTGTCGATACGGGTCAATGTTCACCCAACAAAAATAGAACCGCATCCCGGCAATGGAAAAACATAATACCCACGAGTAACCAAGAAGAGAAAGGAAAAAAATTAAAAATACATAACATCAGAAGAAGGAAAACTAAAGACAAAAATAATTTTAGAGCAAGTTGTAGAGCATAGATGAGGGTAAACTTTGGTTACAGTTGTGTTTTTTTTCTTTGCCAGTGCAATTACATTACGTATTTGTTAGTTCGTGGGCTAATCTATAGCCCGGTGCCATTCACCTAAATTGAGGCTAATGGTAGCCTTTATGCATTGCTGACAATCCAAATTTTTGTCATTATCGACAATCAGTGTACCTTTGTTTTTTGGACGCAAAAAGCAACTTAATCACTGTTATATTGATCGATATGTTGCTCAATATTACCTTGTGCGATTACATTTGACATTTTCCATGTTGAGTCATTTTTATAGTATATTAAAATGAATCCCCAGATGCTGGAGAAACTAAATCTGTTGTGGTTTCGAATAGGACATCAAGCATCAAGTATTATTTGAACAAATGTTAAGATATTACTGCCAGTAGATGGGACAGAGGTCTAGTTGATATTGAAGTCATATTTGTATGGGGATTGAGGGTATTGGTGTAGTGTGCCATTTGAACTGAAATACACTATAACCTTTACAGGTGAACTTAATTTGACCTTCTCTAAACTTTTGAATGCACATGTCCAAATGTTCGATGTTTCAGTACTTTTTGCACAACTTGCTGTTCTCTCACAAGGAGCTGAACAGCAGGTGTTTGATCCATGAATCGACCAATACATTTCCTGGTTCAATTACAATTGGTATTTAAACAGTCCTCTTCATCATGCTGTTCACATTTTGACATCATGAGACCAAGACGACACCGAACAATTGATCAACAGTACCTCGCCATTGCGAGGCTTCAAACAGGATGTTCTCAGAGGGAAGTGGCCACTGAGCTTAGAGTGTCACAGAGTGTCATCAGCAGATTGCAACAGAGATATAGAGAGACTGGAAGAGTCACAGAAAGGCGTAATAGTGGACGTCCTTTGGCCACATCCCACACTGATGACCGCTTCATTGTGAACAGTGCCCTGTGGAACCGGATGATGAATGCCACTCAACTCCAGCCACATTGAAGGGAGGTGAGAGGCACCCAAGTGTCACGTCAGACCGTTTACATCGAAACCATTTACATCAGTGTGGTCTGCGTGCTAGACGACCTGCAAGTGTACCTGACCACACCACCAGGCACAGGCATCATGGTCTTGCATGGACCAGGGAGCATTTACGCTGGACGAGGGACCAGTGGGACTCAGTGCTGTTCTCTGATGAAAGTCGATTCTCGTTGAGCAGAAATGATGGCCGCCAACGATGTTGGAAACGTCAAGGAGAGCACTATGCATCAGCCACTGTTGTCACTAGACGAGCCTTTGGTGGTGGTGGTTACAGTGTGGACAGGTGTGTCTAGTCAATACAGAACTGCCCTACACTTTGTGAATGGTACAGTGACAAGCCCATACTACCTGAATAACATCATTAATCCAGTCATTGTGCCCCTGCATGAACAACACAGGCCTAATTTCATCTTCATGGACGACAATGCTCCAGCTCATCGAGGTCGCATCATAAGGGAACGGCTGCTGGAGACTGGGGTACCTCAAATGGAGTGGCCTGCACTTTCTCCAGACCTGAATCCCATAGAAAACCTATGGGGTCAGCTAAGTCACCGTGTAGAGGCTCGTAACTCTGTACCCCAGAACCTCAATGACCTGAGGGCCGCCCTTCAAGAAGAGTGGGGTACTAGGCCTCAGCAGACAATAAGTCGACTTGTGAACAGCATGAGACGTGGTTGTCAAGCTGTAATTGATGCTCAAGGGCACATGACAAGTTATTGAGACATTGACATTTTTTGTTGTGGTAAACCCATCACTGTTGTTGGCTTTTGTTTCAATAAATTGTTTGAGATGAGGAAATCACCATTGCATGCCCTTAAATGCCCTACTTTCATGATATAATATCACTGTAGCGTGAACTTTTTACATTTTCCATAAATTTCACCGAAAGCCAAATATCCCTAACTTTTTGTAAGTTGTGTTTATTTGGTATAACTAGGACTACAACTACATCAGTTTTTGAGTAATGGAAACTAATGAGATATAATTACATCAAAGAAATTATTCTATAAAAGTTGGGTCTAAATTGGGAAATTAAAGCTATTGGTAATATGCACAAATAGAAGGCGAGCTGTGATAATCATCTCCTTGTGCCTCCAGAAATCCGAGCTTGTGTAGCCATGGCAACGCATCTGTTAGGTAACTAGGTTACGGCGTCTTACTGATAGATGTTACCTGTTTTCTTTTTTTGCAAGTATATCGTATGACAATTAAACGTCATACTGCATACTTTCTTCTGTCTTCAATTCATTTGGCTATCTTCCTTTAAAAAATAAGCGACAACACACAAGCACACTTGTATAGCACATACTTGTGTGCTAAAATTAAGGATTTATTTATTTTTACTGTCCTCTACAAATGGTTACCATGGTAACAAAAGCAGAAGGAACGTGAGGTCAGCTAGAGTGAGAGGTAGACAGAGAAGTGTGCAGAAGGTAGGACGTGTACATTGAAACCAAAGAAACAAGTATAGTAATAAATAATCAACTGCCATCATATGCATATAGTTAATCGCAATTTTGACATTAACTCAGATCTGACTCTAGAGATTTTCCAATTCAAAAAGCAACACATCGAGTGATAGCCATACTACGATTTGATTAAGTACAGAAACACAACATTCATCAGAATGTATTTACCGACATTTTCACCATTAACAGGCCACTGTCGTTCTCCTACTCCTTTGCAGTGAGCCAGTTGTGAAAACAAACCCCTTTTTACATGAAATGCTCTTTTTTAAATTTTGTGAGTGCAGTTTCATTGATGCAATATGCTGTAACTCCAAGGTAGCTGTGGTTACTCGCCGATGTCCAGCACTCTCCAGTGAAAGCAACTGCCGATGCCCAGTTGTTTTGTCCATTGTTCAAATATTGAAAGAAAAAGTAAAATGTTTATGCACTTTTCAATTATACTTGCTACGCCCAGAATTGGCTGCTGAAATCACTGTTAAACTTTTTTTTTATTCATTGCACAGATAAACAAGCACACAAACATTATCGTGCGTATTTGTTTTCCTTGACGTCCTTAGCTAGTATTTAATACTATAGTCAAAGTAAAGGTATGAAACAACTCTTTGGAAACATGTCTTGCCATGTGTTTTCATACAGTTGCATTTTTTATCTAAACCAGTCATGACACTTTTTGAAAAACGTAGTCATGCACAATTACAATCCTTTATTAGTAAGTGAACGCTATGTATGACTATTATAGTGAGGCAGAGTAGAAAGTCCAGGCTGCAACATTCTTTACTTCATTTCGGTGAGGTCTAAAACATTAATAGGAAAACAATAACAAAGATTCAGTTTTTAACTCAAATTTATTTTTTTCTGGGACAACTTTTACTCAGAGCAGCAATAAGACATATTCCACTTGACCCTGACAATTGGCATACCGGTTGCCTCGACCCCTACCAGAATATTTTCCATTTTTAAGGATGTGGTAGCAAAACATTCAGTAGGAATCGCTCACACATGTATCATTTCTGAATGGTCAAACTAGGAAAATGTGTTAATGCCGTCAAAAACATTAAGGGCACTTCAAATATAATGCATTTTTTTCATAAAAAAAAAAAAAAAAGCTGCCACTGCTGACAAAACAAAATTGCTGGTTATTTCAGCGCCCCCAAACATAAAGTAATCAATCAATTAGGTCACTAGGTGGTTAAGTAGAGCAGTAGGGAAGTAGATAAGCAGATGGATGAGGGGATGGAGTGGTACAGTAGGTAGATACTGTAGGTAAGGTGTTTTGGAGGGAGGTACGGGGCAAGTCAGATAGGTAGGTAAGGAGATAGATAAGGGCGGTGTTAGGTAGTTAAGGAGGGGTTGGGTGTGAAAGGATGTAGATAAGTACGTAGGTGGTAGGTAGTTAGGGAAGTATATAGGCAGGAAGGTAGGAAGAAGGTAAGTAGGTATAGAAAGGTAGGTACACAGAAACAAAGTCATAGGATGAAACCTATCCAGATGTGCAGGCTTGACAGCAACAGGTGTTATTCACCCACATATACAGTATAAGGCTCAACTTACATCAGGATCTCTTCCAGTTTCCAGATCGTGCTTCTAGCCCAAGCCATTCAATTTTTCTAAGCGTTTAAAAAAAAACAACTTTGCACCCTGCGGTATACATTCAGAAGTTCACTGACACCCAATCATGTTACAATGGGAAACTTCCACAAACACAATACCTCCTAATTTGCATATAACTGCAAATATTACCTGGTGACGCCAGATAGTTGACTAGTTAACTCTTTGGATATAATGACCTTAGTAGTCAAGCAGGTGTAACTAGTTAAGCAGAATAATAAAAGACTGACATAACAAGTTAACTACTTATATATTCTTGGCGTAACTAGTGCTGCTTCAATGGCAACATGCAGGCTTAAAATCCAACTAGCATGCTGAAAAGACAAGTAGTTAGTACTAGTAAGATCACTGTGCCACTACTGAGGTTTGAATGCAACTAGTAGAAAAATAGTGCAACTAGCTGCTAAACACTAATGACTAGTAAAGTGAACACATTTGATAACAAGAGGGAATTGTTCTACTTGTAAGACAAAATGTCCAACATGTTGTGAAGAACAGGAATCTAGCAGGATTTTTTGGTAGATAGCTAGTAAGGCAGGTGGGTATGTAGGTAGGTTTTGGTAGTAGGTTAGTATTGGTATCCTACTTCCAATATGGAAAGTAGGCTACTGGTTCCTGCACATATTTGGTGCAGTATTTGAAGTGATGGTGGCTTGCAAGATGGGAAGTGAAGAGGCAGTGTTTATCGTACATTGTAATTACAGGAAAAAACATTACAGGAAAAAACATTGCAAGTACTATGTAGTCACCTATTGCTTCACATAATTACTGTGGCAGTTTCACCACCCCATGTCACAAAGCGGTCTTTCCAGAGACCTCTGATACAGAGACAGATGATGGGGGGTTGTTAACACCAGTTTATTGTAGCAGGAAGTCTTGGTGGAATTAGCCAGGAGCAGATTGAACATGTCATGACACAGCTCTTCTCCTGAGTGCATGGATAGGGTTTTTAAACCTGCTGCTCGTTGCCCAACCAACAAGTATCAGGTGTGGCTGCTCAAGCCATCCCATCCACCACATACCCCCAACACCAAACTGAGGCCAGGAAGAATTCCTGGATAAAGTCTACCCCCCCCCACCAAGCAGAGAACAAAAATGAAAAGAAAAGCTTAAAACAGACTCTTATTAAGTTTAGGTATGGTAACCCTGGGTCAAACACCGGATTCTGAAATAGGGTTATACAAACAAATGTCCAAAAAAACAACAACAAAAAACCCCCCCCCCAAAATAACCCAAAACAACTGGTATCCTTCTAGGCAACTTGTGTTCCCTGGAGCAGCAAGGTTGACCAGCCTCCTTCCACCAGGGCCACAACAGACTAGCCCCTCCCTTCCAGAGCGTGGGGCCTCAGTGCTGTTGAACTGGCTGGTGACAGGACATTGTTGCGAGACGGCCACGTGGCCTTAGCCAGGAGCAGATTGAACATGTCATGGCCTCCTCTCCTGCGTGCGTGGATGGGGTTTTTAAACCTGCCGCTCGTTTGCCCAACCAACGAGTGTCAGGTGAGGCTGCTCAAGCCACCCCATCCACCACAATTACTGATTTATAACAGCACGAAAAAGGTGCATTTTCCCTTAAAAAACTTGAAAAAGAATTCACCCGCATTTTTCATTACTAGCAGCTATAAAATACGTATACAGTCTGTAGAAAGTCACTGAAAGTAAGGCCTTGCTTTTCAACAGTGATTTACTAGTGTCCGTTTAATGTTTAACAACCTAAGGTTAGCTATTATGTTCGGTATAGAACTTATTGTGCATAATCTCCAGGTGCGTTGCAACGACATTTCACTACATATATGTATTAATGTATGTATATGTATGTGACAGATAAACCTCTTGAATATTGAATCTTGAAACCTAATGTAAAACACAATATCACTACTGTCAGGTTGGTGTTTTCAAACATCCTTTTCATACAAATGTATATTTATGTCAGTACTTTGTGTCGTGTGTGTGAAAAAATACATCTCCAGGCTGGTTGATCATCGTAAAATTGGAGATTAGAGATTTTACGCTCAGCATAGCTCATACTGACGCATACAGTATTTTCGATATGAAATTGCTGGTATAGAAGTTGGCAGGGTGGTTTTCCTATATTAAAGCACAATGAATGTCTTCTGCCATGGACATTTTCTGAAAATCTTTTGAAAATAGAATAACATAAAAATAAAAAAATAGCATAAAATATATACAAATAGCCAATAAATCCAAAACAGATACAACCAATATATAAAAATATACAAATATGATTCTATCTATATCTATATCTATATCTATATATCGATATATAGATATATATATAGATATATATCTATATATATATATATATATATATATATATATATATATATATATATATGCACGGGAGCTTGCAGCGGGAATACCCATGGGAGCCAGTCCCTAAAAGCGCCGTCGTTATTGTGTGGATGGGACTTGAACTGTCAAAAACGCTGTGTGAAATAAAACCCCGCCGTGCTGGCGCTTCAGCCCGAAAAACCGTGCGTCACGTGTCCTTGGGGAGCCGGGGGTAGCGGCTGCGCTACATAGACTATAAAAGGGACGAGTCTATCCAATCACACAAAAGATCATTCTTGTTAGCCAATCCCCAACAGTGAATTAGCACAAAATTAACATATTCAATCTTTAACATCCATTCTGTCTTTCAGTATTGTTCAGTGACAGCCAAAAACAAGAACACAATAGAAGTACTTCCATTATTTCTCATCTGGGGTAATTAATTAACTGTAAAACGATTCTCGACACCCGATACCCCTTAGTGATAGAGTTTAAGCTGCCATCAGTGATGTGGCACGGGACACATGGGGCTTTTTTGTTTCTTTTAATTAGGAAATGGAAATAAAAAATAATTAAAAATAAAAACACACAATTTCTATTTGTTTTGTTGGGAGAAACGGGGAACGTGAAAACGTAGTGGAGAAACTATGTACCGGTAATCTTGGGCTGAAAAAGATTGCCTTTGGGTAAATACAATTTGTGCTGTTTTTTTTTTTTTCCTTTTACAAGAGGGAGCAATCCCAGAAAAAAAAGCCTAGCCGAGTCTTAATTAGCCAGCCAAACTATCGTTTCATTGATTCAATTAAACGATAGGTCAATCAATCCTCAGTCATGACTAATTGACAGCAGTTTTCAGGGAATCTAGAATCTCTGAAGTCTAATAGGCCTGTGGCATTATACTCAATTTATGGTCCTGGAAATAACACCTAACACCAGAAATATACAAAATTAACATTTACACATGTGAAAATTGTTCTGAATAAAAACAATTACAACAACAACAAGCATATTAGCATATTAGATATGATTAAATGAATTATCTTCCAACAGTTTCAGATACTGTACACACACACGCGCGCGCACACACACACACACACACACACAGATGAACTCACACGCCAACTAGAGATGCAAAGAAATTGATACCTCTTACCAGATATCAATGTCTACAGTGGATTAAAATAATAATTCTCAACTTTAAAGTTTGCCACTTTCCGACTACTCAAAAGGGGGGTGAGTGGATGTTGTGTGTCCCACACACAAGGTGGTTGGAACTCCACGGTTCATGATGCATACTGATGCTGCGTCCTGTCCAATGGTGGTGCGACACTGCACAGGGACAGAGGGACGAGAACAGTGATAGAGAGGGAGAGCGAGAGAGCACTGTCACTTAGTAATTATAATTTCACGCAAGCATTGTGAGTTTCAATTCATCAACAGCACACATTCTTACATTTGTTGGGCTCAACATCACACCTGTTGTGTTCCATTGATAAATAAAGATGAAGATATTTAGGACTTAAAGTCCTGACTGATCTGCTGTGGTTCTGGACCCCCTAAAATTGGCAGCGATCAAGTCGTTATCTTAGAGCGTCAGCGCCAGTAAAAATTCTCATCGACTTTTGACTTTGATAAGTGTGAGTAGCATGATTATTCTGACCTTCATTGTGGGATATGCCGGTAAAGGTTTGCTATGCAGTGTCGTCATCAAGAAGTGGATCAGGAAGTGACGCAGCTATATGGCGTAATAGTATGTCTAAGAAGCCATCGTTCTATTTACTCACATACTAAAGCACAATGAACATTGTGGTCCTTTTATGTAAGAGGCACTTCTTTCATTTGTGTCTCAAATAGGTGTTTGAGCATGGTTGTGTGTGTGTGTGTGTGTGTGTGTGTGTGTGTGTGTGTGTGTGGGTGCTCTAACAGTGCACACTCGGTAATACCATGCAAAAAAACCTACATCTCTGGAAGCGCACTTCATTGTCCTGGGCATCTGCAGCAGCACCAGCACCATCATATCATCATCATCATCATCATCATCATCATTAGTCCCATGCTGCCAATGCCGTCCGTCATGCCACCCCTGCTTATTGCTTTCTGGAACCCTGCTCGGGAGGTGACCTTTGACCTTGTAGAGGCAAAGGCTGCACATTCATTCCATTCATGAAAGATACAAATCAAAGTAAAAAATAAAAAAAGTGGCATTTTCATACAAAATAAGTTTATTTCATGCTCGGGTTTTGGAAAAAAATGTTTTTTCCTTTTTCATGTTGCATAACACTTTTTATCTTTCGTAGCTCACCATGCAATTCATGCTAGCTAAAGCGCAAATCCCACCCCCGCCAAGAATTTGAAAAATACAGCAACAGAGAAAACGCTATTGTCGTGTGGGCCCTCTGTAATTTTATTGGTTGACTGTTAATAATAGTATGCTTATTTATGCATGTTGACCTGTAATATGAGGGTGTGTTTCATGGACTATTTGGGACAGTGGGATCAATGTTTTTGCTGGTGGGTAGTTTTCCATATGGTTAGGCGCTAATCAGCATGACCCAGCTGATGACAAGAAGACACAGCTGTTGCCAATGGGCAAGGACAGTGGACGACAACCGATTGGTTACTTCGTAAACGGACAGTAAATAAAAGATGCCGATTGGAGCTCAAGCGGGAGTTCACTGCGAGCTGCCAGGGGAGGACGAGTTCCCCGCGAGCCGCTGGGATCGGCTACTCGGTGTTGACACGGACGACTTGTCTGTCTGTGCCCTCAGTATTTTGTACCTTGTGGTAACCTGCCAAAGTGTTAGATTTGGGGGTAGGCCTTAGGCAGGCCACCAGTAAGGTTAGTGCCGTCCATAACTTACGCGTACGGCTGGTGTGCTGGTTTGAGATTTGTGGTAGTTAATGGACGTTTGCCGTGAATGCATTTTTATACCATTTGCCGTGGATGCACATTTTTATGCAGTTTGCCGTGAATGCATTTTTATACAGTTTGCCATCTCGTAAGCCCCATGCATATACTCGCGGTAATTTAGACCTAGACTGCTCTGTGGTTGTCATCGGCTTTAGGCCCCCTTATCCAGTGCAATTGGTGGAGTTATTTTAATGGATGAATTGTAATAAAATAACTTCTTGACGCTCGCTGCCTCTGTGTTGTGGTGTGTCCTGGGATTTCCTGCATCAACTGGGTTGTCCTTATGACTTTGCGACACTATCACACTGAACAATCTTTCACTTTGATGCCGTCCCAAAACAGCAGTCCATAGCTTCTCCTTTTTTTTCTTCTGCTGTAGAGGCTATTTAAGTTGCCGTCCCGTCTCTGTCTGTTGGGGAAAATAGAGAACGAGGAAGGGGAGAGGAGGCGAGATCGCCAGAGGCCTTGGCTGGTACAGAGGTGTGTCCCCTTCAGGTCGCACAGAACTTCCACCTGTACATATTTAACTAGGAAAGTGTTATTCAAAGTATCTGGGCAAGGGGGAATAAAAGATGTTCTCATCAGCGCTTACTCTCAGCACAGAAGAGGAGGGAAGAACGACAGAGATACAGATGTTAAGAGGATTTGGGAGAGGTTGGGGCAGTAAAAAGCTCTTGACTTGAAGGTTGCAGTGCAAATAAATAAACAAACCGAAAACCAGCCGTCGGAAGTCATGGATTAAGAGGCAGAGATTCAGCAAAAGGAGGGGGGGAAATAAGAGGATAAATGGGAAAAAAGCGTGGGGTCCAAGAGGACGCTTCACAGCAAAGTGTGTGAGAGCGGGAGAACGAGACTGTGAAAGTGACATAGAATTCTGAGAAGGAGGTACAAGAGCTGACACTGTACCACATGTTGAATGTTGTGTGCCACAATTGTAATTGACGAGCAAACTAATCACACCAATACTGTAAATTGCACCCGGTGTGTAATTGGCTGAAGTGTCTGAAAATATTCGAAACAGGACAAGAGCATGTTTGTTTCAGCTCTGTTGACGGATAGGGGACTTCACTTGTAGACAATGGAGCAATTATGGAAGATGAGTATTAAGTGATTGATTCAACAGTTTTGGAGACCGGGCTGGGGTGGTGTTGGGGGCGCCAAGTAGTGGGTGTAACTTGGCCAACCCAGCCGATTTGCAACAGGATAGCCCTGCTGGGATGGGTTTAGGAGCTCCACCCCAGTGCCTACCAAACATTAATGTAACATTGCAGAGAAGTGGGACGGGGGTTTGGAAAAGGGTAAAAAGGGGGTTGCGAAAGCGGAAAGGGGGGGGAGCAGGGATAGAAAACAGAGACAGACATACAGACCAACAAGTGGAAGGGATAAGAACAAAACGGGACAACAGAAAAAGAGGGAAAGTTAAGACTGGCCCATTGGGACGTGGATATGTGTGTTTGCAAACAACTGTCAACAAACAGAATGGAGTGAAAGGAGATATTATCAAGGAGGTATGGTACTTATGGGAATAAAAGGTGTGGCATGTAAGAAACAAAAACATAATGGGCCCTCATTCACAAAAGCTTCCATAAATTAATTTTTTGGGAAAACAGCCTTGGATTCTTCGCAGTATTGGACGCCCTGTTAACAACATATATGGCCAGCAAGCATATCTGCACTGTACCTAAAGACCCTCTTTTTCCCATGGCACACTTAGCCAAGTACTCCGATAAAAGCAAATACCCTATTACTATTGAGTTTTAGTCTTGGGTCTTTTACATATAATCATGAATCACTTTGAGCAAGCTTTGTTAATATGGTTATAATACAGTCACATATTAGGTCTACAAATGTACTGTAACATTTTGGTGTTAATATATGGTTAGGTACTGGCATGAATGAGGACCACTCAATGAGGAAAGTCATTAAGAAACATGTCTAGGAAAGCAGAAAAATCCCTAAAACAACACACCAACTGAAGGTTTTCTTTAATTTAAGGTCTTCTTTAAATTTGACCCTACAAATTTCAACAAGCCGATGACAATATGAATAAATTATACCATGATTTACCAACGATACCATCATTTAATGGCCAATAATTGGTTGTTAAATGCAGTTGAAAAAGAGAATAAACACAATTTAAGATGTGAGGAAGATGTAGAGGCCTATTGAGGCTATGTGGCATTTAGGATTTTTGGATCTCATTCTCCTCTGGACTGGGGTTTTGATAATGGATCGATGGATGAATTGTCTTGATCTCAGAAATGTGTTTTTGTCACATTTTCATTCATCACAATTTAACTAAAAAACATGATGTTTTAATCTTATGCCCATTTCATTAATATACAATATACGGCTGTCTGCTGAATGAGCACATTCCTTTTCATTTTGAACATTACGCACAGAAATTGCTGCATCTCTATCAGCCATTCGCAGCATCTACATTTTAGTTTACTATGTAATACATGCCAAAAGTATTTACTATGAGGCACTGTTCAGGAAAAAAAGTGTGTTGAAACACAAGGAAAGATTCACTAGTCACATTTTACTTGCAATTTCCTCAGAAAGTAAAAGTCCTGCTTTGTTTTGGTTCCAGCCATTCAATGAGCCAGCTGATAACACACATTATTTGTACCACTGAGTTATACTACTGTAGTTTCTTGATGAATTTGATGTGTTGATGAAGAAGGAGAGACCGCTGACGCTGACTTGAGTAAAATAATAGATTTATTACAAAAGAACAGCATCATACTGGACTTGCCCAGGATGCCCAGGAGAGAACCAAGCCGGATGGATTCTCTGTCGAATGACACTCAGGCAGGTGCTTTTATACTAAGCCAGATACAATGTTGACCATCTGATTACCCTACATAGGTCACCGTTCACGTTTTCACCTCCCTTATCACCAGGACCCCTGACAATGGGCTCTGTCTTTCTCTTGAGACCCCTGGCACCGTCTGTTAATAATTATTATTTTATACAATGGGCACTGTCTTGGGACGCAACTCATTCCCAGACACCTCACTACATAGCAAATCAAGATGGTTGACTGAAATAATATATATTTTTTAGTTTATATCTGAACCTGAAAGTCCCACCTCTAGTCATGAAGGACACTCCGACAGGAGCAAAGGCTCAAGGTGTAACCTCCAGGCTGGTCTAAGTAACACTGGTGAAAGACACTGATGTACCCTGGTTTCAAGATGTCCCAGAAAGCCAGCCATGAATGCTCCTGCAGATTGTAGCCTTCCACATCAATGAGATACTTAAGTCTTGTGATGACCAAAACACGTCGTTTATAATGTTGCAATAATTGCCTTTCCTCTTAAACTGATCGAAAGTAAATTATCTACACTTTCCATTTACTGTATATTAAATTGCATCCCCTTAAAACCTGTTTTTTTTCTTAAAGAAACTGATACAAAGCTTAGACCAAATTGCAGTTTCAATGAAATGAATGAATGAAAATGTTGAAGAAGAAGGAATAAAGAGCAAGGCAATTCTCAAAGCTATCAAAAATCCGAAATGCTGACTTTTCAAACAGATTTGATGGAATACTGGTCGCAAATGAAGGAGTGAAGAAGGATATCGGAGAGTGTACGGAGCATATAACAAGAGCATACTGTAGGTCCATATTTCCATTCATTTTATTAGGGGCCAGATCATTAGTTTTACAAGTTCTTCTGGAAATGTTGTGGGCCGTCAGGGATTTCACTTTAAGAACCATGTCACAGGGAAAGCTTTGGACAGGGTGGAATGGCCATACCTTTTTGAACTACTTGATCGGTTTGAGCTTGGAGAATTTTTTTGTAATGGGGTGAAACTTTTATATTAAGAGCCATTTGCAGAAATAGGTACTAACAACAATATATCCAAACCAACTGAAATCAATAGGGGATGTAGACAGGGTTGTCCATTATCACCTTTCTTATTTACGATTGCAATCAAACCTTTATCATTTGCAGTAAGAAATCACACACTTATTTTGGGCATATGTACACCTTTTTTCTCTCGGTATCATCCAGTTTGTTGTAATAATTATTTTGTGCCAGGTAGGGCCCATAGTGGTTTTAAACTATGGTCTGATACAGGAGTAAAACAAATTTATGACACTTTTTGTCCTGAGGATGAGGATGAGGATTTGTTCCTGAGGATTATCAAGACATCTGAGGAACTTGTAATCAAGTACAATGTCCCCCATAAACATTTTTTTTATATACAATATATACAGTGTATTTACAGCTCAAGAGCTTTATTGGATCTAATCAAAAACAATGCTTGACCATCCCCGCTTTATCCTCTTTGAAGAAAGTTTTCATTAAAAATCTCTTTGGAAAAGGAATTCTATCAGAAGTATACAACTTGCTGATTACTATATATTAAAATCCTCAGAATCTCAATTGAATGCGTGGAAGGTCAATCTACAAGAGGAAATACGAATTGAAGAATGGAATAACGCATGCAATAAAGCTCAAATTGGTTAACGAGAGCATACATTACACCAGAAAAAATCAATCAATTTAATCCCAACATTTCAGACTTATGTAACAGGTGTAGGGAGGACAAAGAAACATTTTTCCATTGTCTATGGAAATATCCAAGAATTGGGGAATTTTGGGAAGAAATCAAAGTAGTAGTGCAGGAGATTTTATCAATCCAAATAACTGTGGCACCAAATTTTTTTGTTCTTGGAATCTATCGTAACATAATATAAAATGCAGATAACAGATCTTTGTAGAAATTTGCCAATAGTACCGGTAAACCAAGTATTGAGCAGTGGCTTAAGGAAATGTCTTGTGTGGAAAAAAACAATACTCACTGACAGACAAACATGAAAAATTTCAAAGCATCTGGGGCCCATTTATAAATGATCTCAGGGACAAGGATTTATCTCATGTGTCATATGTTGACTGGGGAAAGATAATTATAGCCTCTGTAATAGAGGTCATTTAAGCAACTGTGGAATAGTGGAAAAGTGTGACAAGTGAAAAATGTGTATATTGTAATGTACCCCCACTGGTGTTTATAATTATTATTATTGTTATTTGCAATGTAATTATTGTCATTAATACAATTATTATTTTACCAATTATGTATTGTATTGTTTGGTCATTATGTTGTATTGTTTGTCATTATCTATGTATACATCATTTACATGTTTATATTATTATAATAAATCAGGAACTGTGACTAAATAAATCAGACTCTGTGGTCCATATTTGAAAGTAAGCATACAAAATGTTTTTTTAATTTTTAATTTTATTACTTGGGTACACTTCTTTGGCTAGGAATGTTCACTCCCACTAATATCATAGCCTATATTATAAAATAATATCAATATATGTAAAATATGCATGCACCTTAGATTAGAAAAAACATACATACATATATACAAAAAAAAAAAAAAATTATATATATATATATATATATATTTAATTGCTTATATATATATATATAAATATTTAAATATTTAAATATTTAATAAAAATGCAATTGACTGGGAAAACAGGCATGTTGGAAATTTCCATGAGGAAGATAGCAATAAACATATATGTATATTCAGACAAGGCCATTCAAATGTTTACATTCAATATATATTTTTTACACTCTAAGATATGATTACAATGCAGAACCTGTCATGCGGAACTAAAGTCAACCATCTGTTTTGTGTCAGGCTGAACAGTGACACTCTTAGCTGGGCATCCTCAAACTAGCCTGCTCCCAACAAGGCTAGCTCCAAGACAAACTGTATGTTGCTGTGAGCAAGGACAGTATAAGAATTGGAATAAGTAAAACATAGTTTAGCTCCTGATGGGCGAACTAAGTCTCTAAAGACAAGCTGAGGTCAATGAGGCTAGGGGTTCTACCAGGGAATTGATGTTCGTAATGATTAGATGCTCAAACTTCAAGAATCTGGTTTGTCAAAGCCCTTCAAGCAGCGCTTGAAAAAATATTAAGGATGTGATCAAAATAGACAAAGAAATTGGCTAGCTATGATTAAGTCCATTGAACTAGGCATGGCACCAGGATCAACAAAAGCCTTGTTGATTCTGTTGGATAACGCTGGTACTGCCAGAATAGATGAACAGGGAGAAGGTTACAGACCTCTGGGGTATTGAGGCAATAGGCCTGGCTCAGTTTCCTCCCAGATACTAAAAAGTCTTAGCTTTTCCCTGACACTCAGGGCCAACAGACTTTTCAGTCACTAGAAAGTCCTCTGGTCGTCTAAAGACCAAAAACTCTTGGGCATGATAGGTACATCAATCTTTTGCTGGTTCTCATAACCTGGTGTCAGCATAAAAGGCCAATTAAATGTGGGAGTTGACATTGTCAACTACACTCGGTGGAAAGAAAAGAAGGTTCCAAATCCGACTGGGTCCTTTCCGTGTGGAGTTGGCATGTTCTCCCCATGTTCACTTGGGTTTCCTCTGAGTGCTCCGATTTCCTCCTACCATGAAAGACATGCATGTTATACTGAGTTCAGACTATATGATTCTGGGCTGATTTTCTGCTCGCTAACAGGTTTTGGAGATCCCGAGCAAAGCCCCAGATTGGAGGAAAATCATAGTGAAAGGATAATCATGAGTGACAAGCGTGTGGTGTGAACTGCTTGTGACGCGATCCGTATGCTTGTGTGGGGATCGAGTCAGGAGTGACACAACGAGCTACAGCGAATGAGAGCAGAAACGGGGTGAGGGTAGGGGGGTCCAGAAGGAGAGATGGGAGTGCATGCAGCAGCAGCCAGAAACACATCTATTTTACTTTTCTTCTCTAGGTTTTTAATATATTTGTTGTATAAATTCTGCTTTTATTAAATTTTTTACAGTGATCAAGAATATAATAAAAAATAAATAATCCTGTCCTGTACATGGTATCGTGTCATCTCCGGTCTCAGTTCTTGCGTGTGATTTTCGTGACCAAACGTAGTTTGGAGAACTGGCAGATTAATTGGGGATTCCTCCCGGTGAAAGATCTTGTAATGTGTGACCCCTGTCACCGATCAGTCAGCGTGCAAACCACAAGACTGCAAGATTCCCGATGACAAGACAGAAGGTTCTGTGGTGTGAACAGTAAAACAATCTGACAACTCTGAAAGTCGTGCATGGAATTAGAAAGTTGCCCATGGCATTAGGCGTTCACTCCCGCCATTGTCATTGGTCAAGAGCTGGAGTTGGTCCCCAAGGCGCCGCAGTGTGGCTGCCCACTGCTCCTTGTTACCAAGGAAGCCAGAGAAATAATTTTGCCATTGATTATTCATCTTCTTGAGCTCACCTTGATGACTTTTGACAACATGTAGATAATCATCAAGAGCTTCCAGTGGCTTTTAGCATTACGCATGTGAAACGTTGGCATAACCAGCGATACAGTGATAATCCTGGCAGGAGTTTCTTGGCCTCTTATTTGTCACTCTCAGGTTTCTCCAAAAACCTATTCACCTCCTTGGTGCTGAGTAGGAAGTGAAAGCAGACTGGATGTTCCTGTTGCCCCATATTGACAGCTGAAGCCAATAATAATAGACAATTAAAGCTAAGCTTTTGTGCAATCAAATTAAAATCTTGGAGACGGAAGCTCAAAGTCTATGGAACATTGGGTAAGAAAAGAGAGACACTTGTCTGGATAACCATTGTAATGCTCAACAGAAAGTAGATGAAGTTCATGAGTATGGACTTGAAGTGTTTGACTGACAATGCAAACCGCTGTGCCAACAATTTGCCTGATAAAGCAGGTGTCAACGCCTTTCACGTCATTCCATATAGGTTTTACTTGACATTGGCCTCATTGACCTATCAATTCATCACAGAAAAAGTCTAACTTTGACTGTCTTATTGGGGTCCCCATTTACGAACACACAGACTTGTGCATAAATCTTGCATACGCACAGTTTAAGCAAAAATTCGGGCTTCAACAATATGTTTGTACTTGAGTTTGTTCTCACTTTAGATGAAAATGTTGGACCACATGGACCATGTGTACCATGCATTAGAGTCCTGGAAAATGATATTGCCTACTTTAACTACATGTAAGTGGCATATTAGAACCACAATTAGTAAAGAATGAGCATACATTCAATAATACACAATATAAAATAACAATGATTTACTACCAATAATAATCCGACACCTATTATTTATCTTCTTTGCTTATCTTGAAGCATGCTTTTCTATAATGTTAAAGTTTAGGATCCTGAAATGAATTCTATTGAATGTCCAGTTGGTTAACTTTAATCAAGCCGGCTTTAAAGCAGTCATATTATTCTCCAAGCAGGTCCAACAATGGATTATTTCGCTTTATTTATACATTTATTTCATATTATTATTATATTATATATTATTATAGTAATAACCTGGAGCCACACCTTTATCACCAGACCAACCGCAGCACATGAGACCACCATGTCCAAATCCACCATCGGCTTCCTCCCTGCAAAGACCAAACAACCTCCATGCAATTAATAAAAAGAAACAAAAACTTTTATATCAATCCATTGTTTTAATGCTTCCTCCGGAGAAAACGGCATGTACTGGCTCTGCCACTGCAGTGCAAAACTCTGGCAGCCGCAGCAGACATGCGCAGTCGAGTCGGCTCCTCCTCTTTGTTTACCTCTGTAAATTTCTTGTATGGAGAAATTGAGGAGTGGTTTATACTAATTAGCACTCGCAAGAATGCGTCTGTCCATTGAGAAAGGTTCCGATTTATCAACATACACAGGTGTTTAGGAACAAATGTGCGCACGCGGCATGAATCTTGTGAACATACCTAAAAACATACACGCAATTGCACGCAATTATGTCTTCATAAACATATTAAATTTAATTTAAAAAAACCAAAACAAAACAAAAAAAAAAGCTTTTGTTTTGACTCAAAAACAAGGTATTCTCTTTTTTACCACTCAAATAAGGGATAAGAACTCCTTAATTCATAAAGGAAGGCAACAATTTGCATGTGATTAAGGGATGATTATGGGAATTTTTGACTTCTGGCCTCTTATGGGTCTAGCAAACTATGACTAAGCTATTTAGGCTGGCGCAAATTATTATGCAATGGAGGCCTGCGTATCTTTCTTTCCAGCATGTCGCAGCTCTTGATGTGACTTTCGATGAGCAACTGCATTAAGGCCCCATTTTCAAATATGACAATATGAACACAATCTATCTGCATATCTATCTCCTTCTAAACTTACAAAATGCACATACATTATCCACATCCAAACCTGTCCTCCACATATGTATGGATGCCCACTGACGCATGCATGAGTGAACATAGTTATGTATATGTATGTGTGTTTGTGTGGCATACCCTTTTTGACCCTGGCCCCCGCATGACTGGGCCTTGTTCCAAGGGATAACAGGAAACAGGAGTGGTCTGCCCGGTCAGGGATGGGACTAAATAATTGTCGGTCATCGGGCGATAGGGCCTGATCGATGTGAGGACAGTCCTCATTTACTAGAGCTGCTATTGCTGCTTCCCCATTCACCTTGGGATCTGGAGTCAGGCCCACTGGAGATTTCAGATATCATTCATGTAAACACAATAGACAGAATAGATACACACAACATTCACAGTAACACCTACTGTACACAGACAAAACTCACAATGTTATTTTCCTTTTTAACATAATTAGTGTGAAGTCACCTCTTGCCAACACCAAAGACGACTTTCCCCCATCAGTGTGGTCCATAATTGAACATCACACTTTAGCAGCACAATGGAAACCAGTGATAAACAATATGGAAAAATAACAACTAGACTTGGACATGGAATTTTTCATTTCATTTTCATTTTCACTGGTGATTTTGCTCAGTACAATTTCTAAATAATAATAATTATAATAATAATAATAATAACAATAATAATATAATAATAATCTTTATTTCTACATCAACTTTCATACACCACATTACTCAAAGTGCTTTACATTAAAAGAAAGCCATCAGATGACAATACCTTTACAGTGACAATAAAAGTAAAGCAAGCAAAGCATAATGTATTTACAAAGTAGAATAATAATCCAATTAAAATAATTAAAGAATATAAAATAGGGTAAGAATAAGCGTTTCTCAGTAAATATATATATATTTTTATTTCACATGGTTCTTCAGAGAGATTTTACTATCATGAAACCCAAAATGCACAAATGAAACCCATTGTGCTACAGTGACTTGAAAAAAAACAACTTGAAATGTTGCACTTTGGGTGCTAAAATCAGTTATTTATCTAAAATGTAAGAGTAATCATGGAATTGATGTATTGCCACAGAGAGTGATGTAGAAAAACATAAAATCTTTCAAAAAGAAAAGGAAGTGGCCTTTGAATGAGTTTGCAGGTGTGGTTTAGTTTCTTTATGGGTGTGATGTGTTGAAGAATGAAGGAGTGAACGCTGACGCTGACTTGATTAAAATAATAGTTTTATTACACAAATCAGCATCAAACCAGACTTGCCATGGATGTCCTGGGAGAGACCCGAGCCGGATGGGATCTCTGCTAAGTGACGCTCTGCATTCGCTTTTAAAGCTGTACAGAGATAACATACCATCTCTGGTCTCAACCTACAGGTGCCTGCTCAGCCTCTGTCCTGTCATAAATCTAAACATTTCCTCCTCTGGTCGAGCTGGAGAAAACAACAAAATTTCTCTCCCATAGGACCTCTGAATAGACCCATTGTTGTCTTCGCTCTTCGTATGACATCGAGGCAATAAATCTAATAGTAACAGTTAATATTATGACCGCACTATATCTCAGCTCTGAGCGCTCAGTGACCTATTCACCTCAAACCTTCCAGACACCTCACGGGTTTGTTATTTTTAAATGTGTGGGAAATTGTGACTGAATCAGATACCATCAGTAACCTCTCCAGCTCTGTTGGTAGCCCCTCTACTAAAAATGAGGAAGGGAAGCTAGCAACGTAAATATCCAATGTGTCAATTTTCAGGTTGCTGATTTAAAGAAATTCAAGGAATTGGAGAGTTCATGGCCCTTCTCAACTGGTGGGTCCTGTTTCATTTTGAGTGCACTGTGGAGTGTATATACTGTACGTCCACTTCTTCACAAATCTATATATTTTGAAAGGTAGTGCTGTGCTTTAACTTTAAGAATTCTTTGAAACACCCTGGTCAGGTGTAGGCACGCGGCTTGGCTGGAAATTTTGTTTTAAAGAATTTTTCTTAATAATAATAATAAGATTCAAGATTCAAGATTTTTATTTGTCACATACATATACATACTTTCATACTATATGCAGTGAAATGTAATGCAACGCACCCGGTGATAACACACAATATGTCCTAGGAAAAAAAAATATTTCTAATAGACCAACTAACTGACTCCTAAAATGTAATACAGTAAGTTGAATACTTATAGAATAAAATAAAAATATATAGAATAAAATAAAATACAATAAAAATAAAATGAAATAAAATGTGCATTAAAATGGCATGTGAATTAAAGTGGCATGTGAATGTGAATAAAGTGAGGTAGTGTTTGGGATAATACAGCACGAACAACCCTGAACAGTGACACAGTATGCGATACAGTATGCAACATATAGTACAGTAGGTAGTGGAGCCTATGTGTGTGGCTCAGTGAGGACCCCTGGTGAGGTCAGCATTAACAGTTCTTATGGCTTGCGGGAAAAAACTCAGTCTCAGTCTCTCTGTTCTCGCTGTGTGACTCCGGAGACGCTTGCCTGACCGCAGCAGCTGAAACAGTCCGTTGTTGGGGTGGTGAGGATCCTTAATGATCCTGCGTGCTCTGCTACTACACCTCCTGGTGTAAGTCCTGCAGGGAGGGGAGGGTAGTTCCAGTGGTACGTTCAGCTGAACGCACCACCCTCTGCAGGGCCCGCCTGTCCTGAGTAGTACAGCTCCCAAACCAGGCAGTGATGTTGCCTGTCAGGATGCTCTCCACTGCTCCAGAGTAGAAGGACTTGAGGATCCTCACCGAGACCCGTCATTTCCTCAGCTGCCTGAGGTGGTAAAGACGCTGCCTCGCCTTTCTCACCAGAGTGTCTTATACACCAGGAGGTGTTGTAGCAGAGCCCGCAGGATCATAAAGGATCCTCATCACCCCACACTGTTCCAGCTGCTGCAGTCAGGCAAGCGCCTGACTGCAGCACAGCGAGAACTGAGAGACTGAGACAGAGTTTCTTCCCGCAAGCCATAAGAACTGTCAACACAGAACTCACCAGGGGTCCTCACTGAGTCACACACATAGGCCCCACTTCCTTACTGTACTTCATGTTGCATACTGTACTGCACACTGTATCGTTATTCTTGGTTACCGCATACTGCGCTGTATCGCTGTTCTGTTCAGTATTACTGTATTGCTGTGCCGTACTGTTGTATACTGTATATCTCCACACACACACTACCTCACTTTATTCACATGCTGCAGGGACAACAAACCCTATGTTACTTCCTGGTTTAGGATCAGACTTATCAGTGGTTGATTCGGCCGTTGATTCGGCCGATCCACAGCAGCTGAAGGGAACGTGACTGTCAGAACTCGACTGTGGAGAAATGGAAGAAGGTAGCCTGGTCTGATGAATTCCATTTTCTTTTATATGATGTGGATGACTGGGTGCCTGTGCGTCGTTTACCTGGGAAAGAGATGACACTAGGATGCACTATGGGAAAAAAGCAAGCCGGTGGAGGCTGTATAAAGCTTTGGGCAATGTTCTGCTGGGTAACATTGGGTCCTTGCATTCATGTGGATGTTACTTTGACACGTACCACCTACCTAAACATTGTTGCACACCAAGAACAGAGTTGCTTTCAGCAGGATAATGTGCCCTGCACACTGTAAAAATTGTTCCGGAACGGTCTGAGGAACATGACAGAGTTGAAAGTGTTGACTCCAAATTCCCCAGATCTCAACCCGATCAGCAATCGTGGGATGTGTTGGAAAAACCATGGGTGCCCCACCTTCCAACTTACAGAACTTAAAGAATCTGCTGCTAACTTCTTGCCAATTACCACAGGACGCCTTCAGAGGTCTTGTGGAGTCTATTCCTCGAAAGGTCAGAGCTGTTTTGACAGCACGAGGGGGATCTATACAATATTAGGCAGATGGTTTTAATGTTATGGCTGATCCGATCCGGGGCAGGGAGCTTTCTTAATGTTGGATGCTAATGAAGGAGACAAACTGGAACGTCATTCCTCCTGTGCCCAAATGCATTATTCTTTATCATTTATCCTTTTGGCCAGCAAGCCTTTTTGTTCCTCTTTTATAATAAAACTCTTGCCATGTCAGCAACCGATGGCAAGACAGACTCCGTCTCCCTCCCTAAACCCCTACCTGTGGGTAGAAACGCCCACACTTTCTATTATTAATTAACCAACTCTATTAATAGATGTAACCAGTGGTGAGATTATCTGTTTTTCCAATTGAGTAATATTATTTTCTTGGGGATTATTAAGGCGATCAAAATGTGTTGCTGGTGTTTGGGTGGTCCAGAATGTTTGGATAGGTGGGCAGAGCCAGAAGTAATAATATTAATAATAATAATAATTGGGATTTATATAGCGCTTTTCACAAAAGAAGCCCACTTTACAATGGAAAAAAGCAAAGAACAAGACATGGTAGATAAATCACAATAAATAAAGAACAAAAAAAAAAGTGTCAGGGGCAGTAGGCCTCGTTGAACAGGTAGGTTTTAAGGAGATTTTTGAAGGTGGCCAGGGATGGAGCACTTTAAATGTCAGTGGAGAGAGAGATCCAGAGGGTGGGGGCTGCCACACTAAAGGTTCTGTCCCCAAAGGTTTGTAGCCTAGTGCGGGGGGGGTAGAGAGCAGACCCGTGTTGGAGGATTGCAGCTTCCGGGATGGGGCGTAGGGGTGGAGGAGGTCTGTTCGGTACTGCAGGGCAAGGGCATGGAGGGATTTATAAGTTAGTGGTAGGGTTTTGTAGGAAATACGGGATTTGACAGTGAAGATGGATGAGATGGATGAGGGTGGGGTGATGTGCTGCTAGGGCTTGGTGCGGGTGAGAATTCTAACAGTAGAGTTTTGACATACTGGAGCATGTCCAGGTCTTTGCTTGGGACCCTAGACAAGACTCCATTGCAGTAGTCCAAATGGGAGGTGATGAAGGTGTGGATTAGTGTTTCTGCCACGGGCTCAGACAGTGATGGGCGGAGTCTGGAGATGTTCTTAAGGTGAAAGAAGGCAGATTTGGTTATGGATTTGATGTCTGCACGAAATGAGAGGGTTGAGTCGAAAATGAAGCCCAGGTTGCATACTTCAGGGGATGGGGAGATAGAGCAGCCATCAACAACCAGGAGCAGATCTCCAAACTTCCTGAGCGGTGCCTCGGAAGCCACGACCATGAGTTTGGTTTTGATATTGTTGAGTTTGAGCAAGTTTGATGACATCCACACATTGATGTCGTAGAGGCATTTGAGAAGAGAGGGTGGAGCCGGGTGGATGGTTTGGTGCTGAGGTATAACTGGGTGTCATCGGCATAGGTGTGGAAGCACAGGCCATGGTGGCGTATGATCTGACCAGGGGGAGCATGTAGATGGTGAAGAGGAGGGGCCCAAGCACAGAGCCCTGAGGCACCCCTTGGTCGACTGGGCCAGGGGAGGAGCACAAGTCTCCGATAGTGACAAAATACTTCCTGCTGGTGAGATAGGACTGGAACCAGGAGAGTGCTGTACCAGAGAGGCCAAGGTAGCCGGATAGATAGTTGAGGAGGATAGTATGGGAGACTGTTGAATGCAGCTGAGAGGTCGAGGAGGATAAGGATACTGATGTAGCCTGCATCAGCAGGAGATTGTTAGTGATTCTAATGAGGGCGGTATCCGTACTGTGGTGAGTTCTGAATCCAGATTGAAGGGGTTCGTGAAGCTCACGGTTGGACATGTGCTGTTGGAGTTGGGTGGCAACTGCTCGTTTCAGGATTTTGCATCGGAACGGGATGTTGGAGATCGGGCTGTAGTTGTTGGGGTTGTCAGGGTCAGACCAGGCTTCTTGAAGATAGGTGTGACTGAGGCCATTTTGAAGCTGGTGAGAACCGTGCAGGATTTCAGGGAGGCGTTAATGATGCCACCGTGGCAGGGGAGAGGGCATGTAGGCATGCCTTGACCAGGGCTGTGGGCATAGGGTCCAGAGAGCAGGTGGAGGCCTTGGCCTTGGTGACCAGCTTAGTAATTTGTGGCGCATCCTCAGGGAAGAAGGAGGAGAGACAGTACTGGAGTGGGCAGGCAGCTGGGGGTGCAACACCCTGTGGTTGGGGTGTGTGTGGGAGGGCAGGCGATTGGAGTTGCTGGTAGATGGTGTCCACTTTGGCCTGGAAAAACTCCTGGAACATGGTGCATCAATCAGGGGAGTCGCAGGATTGAGGGGGATCAGGGCAATGGCAATGATTGGCAATGAGGGTGGAGTAATATTGGGTCTTGGTTTTGGAGAGAGCTTCTTTGTATGAACTCACATGCTGTGTGAAGGCCTCAAGGTGGACAGTGAGGTCAGCTCTTCCGTAGAGCCTTCCCAGCTGACGGCCGCTGGCCTTCATGGTGCGGAGTTCACAGGTGCACCAGCAGGCAGGGCGGGTGAAGGAGACAGTCTGGGATTTGAGGGGCCAAGAGAACTGAGTCTAAGGGAGAGGGCAGAGTTGTAGTGGGAAACCAGGCCATCCACCGTGGTGTCAGGGGGATCTGGGGTCAGGTGGGTCGCGAGGGTGTTGATCAGGGCTGGTGTACTCAATGACTTGAGGTTCCTGAACGTGATGGTGCGTTTAACGTATTGCCTGGGCAGAGGGACAGGAACATTGAACAGGACAGCATGGTGGTTGGAAACAGCTAAATCCAGGCACTGAAGATGAGAGGGAGAAGTGCCAGTAGTGCACACCAGATCGAGCGTGTGGCCTTTGGAATGGGTGGGACCTTGAACATGCTGTGTGATGCTAAAACAGTCCAACAGTGACAGGAAATCCATGGCAAGCGTGCAGCTGGTGGAGTCCACGTGGATGTTGAAGTCGCCAAGCAGGAAGGTAGATTGGGACATGGAACAGACAAAGGTAAGCAGCTCAGACATGAAGGTGGTGGAGGCTTTAAGGGGGGCGATAGATGAGGACAACCTGGAGGTGTGCGTTGAGAGAGAATGCAACACATTCAAAGGAAGTGGTGTTTGGCACAGAGAGTTTGAATAGGATGTCTGCTCGTTATGTATTACAGCCAGCCCACCACCACGACCTATGGAGCAGGGCTTCTGAATACACACATATCCAGGGGAGGCTGATGGATTTAATGTCGGCGAGGCAGTTTGGAGTGGAGTGACAGGAGAGATTCATGAGTTCCAATGCAGAGTATTTTAAGAGCACCGTCGCAGCAACAGGTGAGCGCCTATCTCAGCTAGCGGCGCTAGCTAGCAGGGAGGGCTAGCAGCAAGATGACAGGGCTGGGAGCTGATAGACAGCTAGCCGTTATCCAGATTCAGTGGAAAAACAATCAAATAAATAGCCTCAGGTACGTAGTTGCAACAGTGGGACAAAAATGAAGTAACGATAGCCAAAGTTTGGGGAGACGAAAAACAAACAAAAACAAAACACGCAAACATGCAGGTGAGAAGAGGCAACAAAACACACCAGCATCCTCTCAAGTCCTCTCAAGTCACGTTCAACCTGCTGCTCATTAGCGGTAGTAATCTGAAAGTAGTCATGTCTGGTATAGAGGAAACAATTAGAGCAAGCGTCCCTCTTGAACATTTTGTGTTGGGTACTATGTGCTCTGTATAACATCTTATACTGGATGAGTTGCATTTTGGAATTGCAGGTCATAGAAAACATGTCCAGAAGTTGATATCGGTGAAAACAGCAAGGTCTCTTTCCAATTCCATGGTTGCTAAAGACGAAGTGTCACAAGTTTGATTTTTAAAATTGTCCATGTGAGTATGATGTTCAGTTATGGGAGTTTGGTTGTAGGATGTTGTTTGTTAATTCGACTTTTACTTCTAGAGATGGTGCAGTTAAAGGAATTGCAGGAAACTCAGACCAGCACCAATATTGTACATTTGGATTAGGGGTAATATAAGTAGAAGATATAGGGAAAGATATAAGTGAATAGTTTTCAAAAATGTGTTCCAGATAATAATTCCTTTTCATTTCCAAGACCTGACAGAGAGGCCAAGACCAAGACCGTGTGTATCTTCAAGACTAAGAGTAATACTATTAACTATGATATTTTAATTATAATTAAAGATCATCAGTCATTTATAGCAAAAGATGTCAAGTCTTATAATTTTATTATAGTGTGTATAGAGAATTAGCGTATTCTATTCACTCCTGGGGTATTCACTCCCAAGGCCCTCAAGGTTGAACCCAACCTCAGAAACATAGCTGTGAAGCTATTGGCTATTTGGAGATTGTGGTTCTGCATTTCAGGGCAAAATGAGGAGAAATAATGAATAAATAAAATAAAATAAAAATGTAAATTAACTACTAACAATTACCAACTGCCATAGCTTATAATTGTATTGAAATATTTCACTAACATTGGTAACAATGCACCCAATACAAGTCCTCCTCATATAACAACCGAGTTCCGTTACTAGGACCAGGTCATTAATCGAATTGGTCGATAAGCGAGGACCCATGTTATTTCATGGTTAGGGGGCGTGGTGATTGCGAACGCTAGTGTAGTGAATACTGACAGACTGCGGGAATGAGACTGAGAACGGTGATGATATGAAATGTATACAGTGTATATATAGGGTATATGTGTCCAACCACAACAAAACTCGGCATCCCGCGCATTTCTAAAATTGCCAGGAGCAGCCAAATAAGTTCAAAAAACCTTTCTTGGAGGAAAAGTAGATTTTTCCAGATTCGTGTTCCTTTGTGGTTTTTTTTTTATCTCTCAACGTATTTTCAAAACCAAGTTTAATTTTTAAATAGTAGAAAAATGTTAAACTGTGGAGTTAAATATTCCTGTTAGATTACATGGTGAAACGCAGTTCACTTACCGGGATGCGGAACAGCGCTGAATAACGCCGATCGATGGTTTCTTTTAAAACGAGCATCCAGGTGAAGATCATTCCTCCATATTCCATGTGATATGAAGTCACAATGTGAAACCATTTTGATAGAATTCCACCTTTAAATCGTACTACTCTTACACACACGGAGCCACTGTTGGAAAACGCGAAAAAGAAAAATCCTTTGCGTCACGCACCTACGTCACTTCCGTAAACAGACGATTAAAGCGCAGCACAGGGGTGTTTCGGTCTCACTTGTCTGTGAAAACTTTCTCCGTATCGTTATGGATTACGCAAAGCGGGTGACAGAAGCTCTGAATCATATTTCGGACCTTAATCTGACCAGTGCCATAGATCCAAGTCAGTGTTAGCAGCGTGTACTGAACTGCATTTTCCGCGATGATGGTCAGTTCTCCGACAGCGACGAGGATAACGACAGCGCTGCTGAATCGGATATTACTGGAGAACGTGGAGAACATTTCAAACAGCGGATTTCAAACTTGAGGTAACGATGAAACTGAATATTTTCAAGAACCACCGGAGGAGACAGACGATACGCCTGTTGTTACAACGGAAGAAGTTGATAATGTGATGAAGTCCGTTGAGGTTTGTGACAGATTTTCAGATTTCAGATTTTCAGACTCATAATATTGATAGACATTTTGTTGTGTTGTCTGTACTTTTAAACTCCAAAATAATCCCACTTTTATAAAACATGTATATTCTTACTGTTAAATAAAAGCTTAACAAAAAAAAAAAAATTAGTTGTGTTGTTGAGCTGTTCATGATTGGCCCATTCAGCAGTATGTTAAGTAGCCATAAGGCTTTGCTTGTCCGCCAACTCCATTTGCATTCTGGGAGCTGGCTTAATGAACCTGGTGTGGGTAAAACTTTGGAGGTGATTATTTCAGAATCACGGTTTGCCACACCCTTGTCACTAACAAGTCATAGCTTTAAAAATATTTGCTTGATTTGCGCAAGTGACACCTTGTTTGGGAGCTCCACTTTCAAATGAGAAAAAAAATCTTGAAAACCGCCAAATTACCCTAAGTATGCGGCGGTTCACATATACAGTAATAAATATAGTATACAGTGGGGCAAAAAAATATTTAGTCAGCCACCAATTGTGCATGTTCTCCCACTTAAAAAGATGAGAGAGGCCTGTTATTTTCATCATAGGTTCACCTCAACTATAAGAGGCAAAATGAGAAAAAAAAATCCAGAAGATCACATTGTCTGATTTTTAAAGAATTTATTTGCAAATTATGGTGGAAAATAAGTATTTGGTCAATAACAAAAGTTCATCTCAATACTTTGTTAAATACCCTTTGTTTGCAATGACAGAGGTCAAACGTTTTCTGTAAGTCTTCACAAGGTTTTCACACACTGTTGCTGGTGTTTTGGTCCATTCCTCCATGCAGATCTCCTCTAGAGCAGTGATGTTTTGGGGTTGTCGCTGGGCAACACGGACTTTCAACTCCCTCCAAAGATTTTCTATGGGGTTGAGATCTGGAGACTGGCTAGGCCACTCCAGGACCTTGAAATGCTTCTTACGAAGCCACTCGTTCGTTGCCCGGGCGGCGTGTTTGGGATCATTGTCATGCTGAAAGACCCAGCCACGTTTCATCTTCAATGCCCTTGCTGATGGAAGGAGGTTTTCACTCAAAATCTCACGATACATGGCCCCATTCATTCTTTTCTTTACACGGATGAGTCGTCCTGGTCCCTTTGCAGAAAAACAGCCCCAAAGCATGATGTTTCCACCCCCATGCTTCACAGTAGGTATGGTGTTCTTTGGATGCAACTCAGCTTTCTTTCTCGTCCAAACACGACAAGTTGAGTTTTTGCCAAAAAGTTCTATTTTGGTTTCATCTGACCATATGACAATCCTCCCAATCCTCTTCTGGATCATCCAAATGCTCTCTAGCAAACTTCAGACGGGCCTGGACATGTACTGGCTTAAGCAGGGGGACACGTCTGGCACTGCAGGATTTGAGTCCCTGGCGGCTTAGTGTGTTACTGATGGTAACCTTTGTTACTTTGGTCCCAGCTCTCTGCAGGTCATTCACTAGGTCCCCCGTGTGGTTCTGGGATGTTTGCTCACCGTTCTTGTGATCATTTTGACCCCACGGGGTGAGATCTTGCGTGGAGCCCCAGATCGAGGGAGATTATCAGTGGTCTTGTATGTCTTCCATTTTCTAATAATTGCTCCCACAGTTGATTTCTTCACAACAAGCTGCTGACCTATTGCAGATCCAGTCTTCCCAGCCTGGTGCAGGTCTACAATTTTGTTTCTGGTGTCCTTTGACAGCTCTTTGGTCTTGGCCATAGTGGAGTTTGGAGTGTGACTGTTTGAGGTTGTGGACAGGTGTCTTTTATACTGATAACGAGTTCAAACAGGTGCCATTAATACAGGTAACGAGTGGAGGACAGAGGAGCCTCTTAAAGAAAAAGTTACAGGTCTGTGAAAGTCAGAAATCTTGCTTGTTTGTAGGTGACCAAATACTTATTTAACCGAGGAATTTACCAATCAATTCATTAAAAATCCTGCAATGTGATTTCCTGGATTCTTTCCCCCCATTTTGTCTCTCATAGTCCAAGTGTACCTATGATGAAAATAACAGGCCTCTCTCATCTTTTTAAGTGGGAGAACTTGCACAATTGGTGGCTGACTAAATACTTTTTTCCCCCACTGTATAAAGGGTGATGCGTGATAAGATGCTTGACACTGAGATGCCATGCACGCAGCGCGCATGCCGGGGTATTGTACACAGCAGCGTACAATACAGACTGGTCAGAGAGATGGTCATGAGTCCGAACAGTCGTTTAACAGGTAGGTCATTTAGTGAGGAGTACCTGTATTAATGACAAACATATTCTACGTAGCATTATTGCAAAACTATGCACTAGTACTGTGGATACTAAAGGATGTATAAGTAAAAAATGAATAATATAACTATGCAAACATAGGGGATGTTTTTGAAGTGCGTGTGGTGGCCTGCGTGTGGGTCGCTGGGCTTGGCACTGATGCGCTCAGCATAGTAAATCATGGTGGCAAAGATGAGCACGCCCAGGGCCAGGAAGACGATGAGGAGGAGGAACTCATTGGTGCTGGCCTGAAGCGTGTGGCCCAAAACCCTCAGTCCTACAAAATGGCGCGTCAACTTGAAAATGCGCAGAATCCGGACGAACGTCACCACTCGGAGGAATCCCAATACATCTTTGCCGGCTTTCGATGAGAGACCACTCAGCCCCACTTCCAAGTAGAATCGTAGGATTACGACAAACCAATGATGTTCAAAGTGTTCCTTATGAACTCCAGCTTGTTGGGGCAGAAGGTCACGCGCATCAGGAACTCAAAAGTGAACCAAACCACTATGTAGGTGAGGTAGACAACAGTTTACAGCGCCAGGTATGTCCGCGTCGTGTTGTCCACAGGGTCCGTGTCAGTAAAGTTGAAGATGGGGTTAAATGCCTCGTGGGTCTCCAAGCAGAAGGTGGTGATGGACACCAGGATAAAAAACAGGGAAGCAAAGACCACCCACTGGAAAAAGAAAAGACAATGCAGGAAAAAGGGAATTAAAATGTGCACATTTTCAGATATGAGTACAAATTGTATATTTCCATAAACAGATACATTCATCATTTCTTTATGATCTGATCTTTGTACATGTGGGAAGGCAGAAAGCTGACTTGGATTACAATTGTAAAATTAATTAAATGTCACCCCAAACCTCATAATAACAACAAGATAAGACCAGAAAATATAAGATCTGTGGGGAAATCCAGGTCTTAGAGCAGCAAAAGCAGTGCAAGTCAAGAAAGGCAATTAAGATGATGTGGCAGTTTCGCCACCACACACCACCCAAGTGGCGTTTTCAGGGCCCTCTGGCACAGAACATGTCATGACAGGGGCTCTTATCCTGAGTCTGTGTGCGGATGGGGTTTTAAACCTACTGCTCGTTAGCCCAAGCAATGACCATCAGGTGTGACTGCTTAAACCACCCCATCCACACACCACAGATGAAAATAAAAATAACAAAATAATAAATGGAGCGGCGAATGATTGAGCAAAATGATTCAGTAGCCAATATGTGACCCACCGCAGAAAAAGCCTCCGTCTCGTGCATTTCTAAAATCGCAAGGAGCAACCAAAGTTGTGTTCCTTTGTATTTTTTTTAATCTCAATGTATTTTCAAAACCGAGTTTGATTTATAAATAGTAGAAAAATGTTAGACCGTGGAGTTAAATATTCGCGTTCGACAACATGGGGAAACGCAGTTCACTTACTGAGATGCTGAACAGCGCTGAACAACGCAGACCGATCGTTTCCTTTAAAGCGACTGTCCAGGTGAAGATCACTCATCCATATTCCATGCAATGTGAAGTCACAATGTGAAACTGATTTGATAGAATTCAACCTTTAAATCTTACATGTTTTACACACACCTGGAGACAAAGTTGTGGAGGGGGCATGTCACTGACGTCACCGTCACTTCCGTAAACAAGACGAGGATCCGGTTTCACTTGTCTGTGAAAACGTTGTGTTGTTATTGATTACGAGAAGCGGGTGGACGAAAATCTAAATCATATCGCGGACCTTAATCTGACCAGTGTGATAGATCCAAGTCTGTTTAAACAGCGCGCACCGGACTTAATTTTCTGCGATGATAGTCAGTTCTCCGACGCTGAATCTGATATTACTCCGGACTTGGAGAACATTTCAAACAGCGGATTTTCACTGGAAATAACCAAGAACCACTGGAGACCAATGATACGCCCATTGTTGTTACAACGGAAGAAGTTGATGACGTGATGAAGTCTGTTGAGGTTGGTGATTTAAAATAAAATAAAATAATTCCACTTTTATAAAACATGTATATTCTTACTGTTAAATAAAAGCTTTTTTCAAAATAAAAATACGTTCAACGTTCCATCAAAACACAAGAACAAAGCAGTGAGCCCATTCAGCAGTGTGTCAAGTAGCCATGTGGCTTTGGCTACCCTATTTGCATTCTGGGAGCTAGCTGACTGAAGCCAGTCTCAGGGAAACTTTCAAGGTGATTATCTCAGAAACAAGGTTTGCCACACCCTTGTCATTAAGAAGTCATAGCTTTAAAAACATTTGCTTGATTTGCACAAGTGACACCTTGTTTGGAAGCTCTGATTCTCCACTTTCAAACGATGTGAAAAAGTTGAAAGCTGCCAAATTACCCTAAAGTCTGCAGTGGGTCACATATTTGTCCACCTAATAGGCTACTGATATAACCATAATAACAAAGCTTGTTCAAAGGGAATAATTACGACATACAATGAAGCAAAAGCATGCTGTGATGTGAATGGATGAATGAATTCCTCTTCTCTCGGCTGCTCCCGTTAGGGGTGGCCACAGCAGATCATCTGCCTCAAATACCTTCTGTTCTGCGCATCTTCCTCCCTTACACCAACCGCCTGCATGTCCTCCCTCAGCACATCCATAAACCTTTTCTTTGGCCTTCTTCTTTTCCTCTTGCCTGGCAGCTCCATCCTCAGCATCCTTCTCTAAATCTAACTCTCATCTCTCCTACACACGTGTCCAAACCATCTCAATCTCACCTCTCTCACTTTTTCACCAAACTGTCCAACCTGAGCTGTCCTTCTAATGTACTCATTCTTAATCCTGTTCATCCTTGTCACTCCCAATGAAAATCTCAACATCCTCAACTCTGCCACCTCCAGTTGAACCACCTGCCTTTTTGTCAGTGCCACCACTTCTAAACCGTACAACATAGCTGGTCTCACTACTGAATGAATGAATTAATACAATATATAAATTCATTAATAGAATACATTAAAACAATGTCATGCAATTTTATGGCCAATCCTACATGGGATTATAAAACACTTTTGCAAAAATTCCACACAATACGTGATCTTCACTTGGTCAAAAACAACTTCTAGCTTCCTTTTATATATTTGTATATCTGACTATTTCTGTTTTGTGGTTTTATTTGTTATATTTGACAATTTAATTTATATTTTTACCTGGCGAATAAAACTGATTCTGTTTAACTGTGCTGGTCAGACTTCTAAATTACAGTATAGCTGAACATAAATACTTTGGATACACAAATATAAGTACATAAGGAGGAATAGAACACATTTTGCCTTTACTCACACAGCTCTCTTTCTCAAGTCCCACACTCTCTTCAAATGCTCTGCAAACTTAAATTCCACTTAAACAACCAATGTAATAGTTCTGAGTAATTTCGTATTTGCCATATCTGCCTCACAGTGTGTATCACAAAATAACAGATCACGTTCTGGTCTCGTATTCCCATAGAAAGGACAATACACAACAAAATGGCATTAATTTGATATTTTGGCAATGTCACTGTGGAGAGTGGTTTTGGCGCCATCTGCAAGTTGGGGGAGCCAGCACTGACAACCGGCAGCGCACGCAGCTGAAGGAATTAGCAGGGGCTTTAAAAGCTGATGTGTGTTTGATCTTTCTCTCTCCTGACAGCGAGACTGGGTTCCACTCCAATGCTTGGTGGCGTGCTGGAGTTGTCTTTTACTTTGTGTTTGAAAACATATTTTACTTGGAGCAATCTGGAAAGACTGCAGATTTGTTTTGTTAAAAATCCCACACATTAAAGACTAAATAAAGAAAAAAAAGTTTGCCCACTATTGCCAACCTGTCTCCAGGTTCATCACTTCCCCAAACTCAACAAGAGCCTTGTTACAGTCACACATGAGGGAAATCCAATGTTCCTCTTCTACGCACACTGAGAAGCTGCAGCAGAGGATTACATTTCTCAATATTAAAGTGTTTGCCGATTTTGTGCTGGGAATAGTTCTAAATCATGGGAACCAACAACAATCTGGTAATCAAAACATTTTGCCTCATTCCAGAAAAGATGTTGCAGCACCCAATCATATAATAATTTCCTGAAAATACTAAGGCTTGGAAATGTAATAGAATTTGCACTTAACTTGATTGTAAAGAAAACCCCAATAATGTAATAACTTTACCAATGAAATGTAATAAAACATCCTGACTGATATTGTAATAACAAATAACATATACCGATAATGTAATGCTTCATCATATTTTTGGAAATGTATTACATTTTCAGGTGGGTAATTTTTTTCTCCAAACTGATAATGTCATCATTTTGACAGATAATTCAATGATGTAAAACAGTATGCTTTTTGAAATTTATAATACTGTTAGTGTCGTGTTAGCCTAATGAAAACACAAACATTTGACACTGATTTCATGTTTGGAAATCTTAACTCTCCTTAAGCTTTATGTATAAGAATTTGAAAGTTACAACAGATTATTTTATAGTTTTAAAGGGGGGTCTGAACAAAATAGTTTGAGAACCACTGCTTTAAGATATTACATTAACGGTAAAACTGTTATTACAATATCAGTCAGGACATTCTGTGACATTATTGGTCAAGTTATTACATTATTGGGTTTTATTACATTTTTGATCAAGTTAAGTACAAATTCATTCAATCATTCATTTTCATTCATCCCCTTGAACCCCTTGAGACTCAGAGCAGTCTTTCTCATATCTGAACAGAAAATGCGATTTGGTTCATTTAACACCTTGCCTTGCCTTGCCTGATTCAAATTATTTTATTGTATATCCAGTATACGATATTTCTCATAACCACATGGAGTGATCAAGGAGCCAACAACGTTCCCTAATTAAATCAATACGTCTCTTGATGTGGTGTTCTCACCAAAGAAGAGTATAATGACAGGATGATTTTCACCACCCAATTATAGTGTAGCTTATACATCATTATGCAATAATGCATAAACTATAATGTCACTGTGACCTTATAATTGCCTAATCACATACAAACTACAAATATAAGCAATGAAAGCAAGCAAGCATAGTTAAAATATGCCATACATTAAAGTTTTTTTCTCAGGGGTCAGAAAGTTTGAAGTGTGGCGCCGGCGTAAGTCCACTATGAGTACTGTGTCTAAAATGTCTCTGGCGGGAACCTTAATGACTCTCCTCAGGGCCTGTAACTCTCTTAGTCCACCAGATATTGGATGCCCCGACCCCGGCAGAGTGCATCCAGCAGCCGTCGCACCGTGTAGGTGCATCCATCCAGGAGACGAGGAGGCGGCAGGGCAGCAGGGGTAGGTGCCAGGGGGCTAGACTTGACCATCTTGACCTGCTTGACCAGCGCTACATGGAATGTCAGGTTTATACGGAAAGACCAGGGTAGCTGGAGATGCACAGACATTGGGTTGATGACCTTCGAGATGAGGAACGGACCGATGAACAGTGTAGTGTGCTTACGGGATTCTACCCAGAGGAGATTAAGATCGCTGGTGGAGAGCCACACTCTCTGGCCAGGACTGTAAACGGGAGCAGGTAATTGTGAGGGGGAGCATGCGGTGAGGGTGATGGCAAGCATGCTGTGAGGTGAGGTGGAGCGTGCTGTGATCTTGCAAGAAGACGGAAGCGGAAGTGAGTAGTGAGTGGAGACCCAACATGGCGGCGCCCTGCTACACTAACTAACACACCAGCAGCTCCACCTCAGACAAAATAACAAAGGGAATTGCAAATAATATTTATATATATATAAATAAAAAAAAGGGAACACTGCGTGAAACCAAAGTGGAGGACTTCGAGGATTATATCAATTTTTTTTTATAACGAATACGTGATGGAAGACGACCAGCACCGCAATAATCCAGTGAAAAGTAAGAAGACCGACTCAGCAACAGACAAAGACGATCTCATACAGGGTGCTGTAGAGGTGAGTGTCTTGGATGAAATTAACAAGAAGCTGGACATGCTTGGTCCACTTCTCCGAGACATTACTGAGATCAAAGCCAGCCTTGATTTCCTGCACCTCACGGTGGGGCGAGATGGAAGTTGTAAAAAAAGAAAAGAAAATAATGAAAGAGACCATCCTGAATAAACAATCCAGAAGTATGTGGGACAACATCATCTTTTCTGGGATCCCAGAGAACAACACCAAGTCCTCAGAAAATATGGTGAAAGACTTTCTCCGTACCGCCCTGAAACTCCCGATGGACATCGTGAAGCAGATCACCTTCCACCAGGTTCATCGACTGGGACAGTGCGTGGGGAACTGTCCCCGCTCCATCATTGCTAAGTGTGAACACTTCAAGCACAAAGAGCTGGTTAAAAGCAAAGGACGGGAGCTGAAAGGAACCACACAGGGTATGAACGATCAATTCCCCCGGGAGATCAACGACCGACGGAAAGTGCTGTATCCTGTCCTGAAGGAGAACCAGTAGAAGGGTAAACGCGTATCGATGGTTGTTGATAAACTATATATAGAAGGTCTGTTATACCGAGACTCCTCCACCACACCCTGGTTATTTTGATCATTATGTATGTATTCTTGTAATTCTGGTTATTATATACTGCAAGATGTAGGAATAGCCATGCTGTCTATGTCAGGATTTAAAATATCGCTCACTCTTACCATCATCTCACCTCCCGAATCCCTCTCTCTGTTACATAATTATTAATAGGATTTTAGGTAACATCAAATTAACCATAGCTAATATTTATGTCCCCAATGAGGATGACCCAAATTTCTTTCACAATTTATTTTCAAATCTCTTAGAATTCTCTGAATAAGTAATCATATTGGGAGGAGACTTCAACACAGTACTGGATCTAAGTTTAAACCGTTCTCAAGCCAGAAATATTCACAAATCCTGGCGTTCGTCGGACACTATAAAACAATATATGAGTGATCTTGCTCTTAGTGATTGTTGGCGATCAAATAACCAACATTCCAGAGAATGCACCTATTATTCACCACCCCACCAAAGTTTCTCCAGAATCGACCTTTTCTTGACAAGTAACTCCGCACTGTCCAAAATCACTGATCCTGAAATCCACCCTATTGTATTTTCTGATCACGGGCCAATTAGTTTCAACCTGATAAATGAAACAAACCGGAACCCTCCCGGCAGGTGGCGGTTTAACACCTCACTTTTGACAGATAAAAAATTTAACCATCTCCAGAGAATGGAATTCCTTCACTGAACTGAATGACTCCCCAAAAATATCACCATCCTTACTTTGGGAAACAGCTAAGGCAGTTCTAAGAGGTAGTATTATTTCATTCTCCACTGACAAGAAAAAGAAAGGACAAGAATGCCAAAATAAACTTGAACAGCGACCAAAGGAGTTGCACTCCCAACAAGCACTGAGCAAATCCAAAACGAGATCCGGACAATTACATCTCAACTTGATGCTAACATCCATCAAAAGACACAATTCCTTATGCAACGAACAAAAGCAAATTATTTTGAATTCAATGACAAATAAGGTAAATTTCTTGCCAATCAATTGAAACGCGATAGAGAAAAATCACTTATTACAGCCATCAAAGATCCACAGGGTAGAATAACAAATAACCCCGCAAGACATCAATAACATATTTACAGACTTTTGTAATAACCTATATCACTTGGATAATGAATCTAATATATCAAACATTCACTCATTCCTTGATGATATTGACCTTCCTAAACTTTCGACGGAGTAGACTATCACCTTAGATCAACCACTTACTCTTGCAGGACTCAGGAAAGCTCTCTTCTCTATGCCGAACAATAAATCACCTGGATCAGATGGCTACCCAGTGGAATTTTAAAAACACTTCTGGCCACTTATCTCCCCATTATTCATCAGAATGCTTACAGAGGTCAAGTCAACCTCCACCATGCGCACCTCCGCACGTGAATACAGCTCTCATTTTGGTTTCGCTCAAACCCAATAAGGACCCAACCTCACCTCCAGTTATAGACCCATAAGCCTTATCAATTGCGACCTTAAGATTACAAGTAAAACACTAACCAAGAGAATTGAAAAAGTAATTCCATTTATAATTCACCCAGACCAAACAGGCTTTGTCAAAGGCAGACACTCATCCAGCAATATGCGTCATTTATTCAGTCTGATCAGCATATCTCAAAGGAATCTCAAATTACATTTCACTGCATATATGTATGAAAGTATGTATATGTATGTGACAAATAAAAATCTTGAATCTTGAACAACTTTAATACAATTATTGCCTCTTTGGATACCGAAAAAGCATTTGACAGCGTTAATTGGACAAATCTCTTTTCAATCCTCAACAAATTTGGCTTTGGAGAGTCCCTCATTCAATGGATCAGAATCCTCTACAACTCTCCATCTTCTTTCTTTCAACACAAATGGTTACACTTCACAGTGTTTCACTCTGCAACGCGGCACAAGACAAGGATGTCCGCTCTCCCTTTTACTATTCGCCATCTTAGTAGTGACGATATAGTGAGATAGTGGCGCCGCCCCTAGCGGTCGCCTGTGCCGGCGCTCCGGTTACTTTCTTACTCTTTAGTATTTTTTTTCCTTTTTTTTCACAATGTTCGCCAGAAAAACATCAACAATTAACTCATACGACCGCGATGCACTCATGGATATAAAAATTTCCCTAAACGAACAACTTTGGGACTTTTTATCCGTGGGAGCAGAGTGGCCGGCGGAAATCCTACGCGGGAACACTCGCAACAACAACAACTACAACAAAAATGGAGTCGCTGTTCCACGAGCCGGCCCACGGAGGAAGCACCGAGGTAAACGAGGCGGCATTCGGGTCAGAATGAGGACGCAACCTTACCGTCCACCTCTGCCAAGCATCCTTCTTGCTAACGTCCAGTCCCTGGAGAACAAGATGGATGAACTTCGAGCGAGGATTCAATTCCAGCGTGACACGAGGAACTGTTGCATCCTCTGCCTGACGGAAACATGGCTGACCCCACTGGTGCCGGATGAAGCCATACGTCCAGCCGAGGCCTTCTCCGTGTTCCGCGGCGACAGAACGGGAGAGTCGGGAAATCCAAAGGTGGAGGCGTCTGCCTAATGGTAAACAACCGCTGGTGTAACGCCAACAACACCAAATTCCTCTCCCACTCCTGCTCGCCGAACCTGGAACAGCTGACCATACTATGCCGTCCATTTTATCTCCCCCGGGAATTCAGCACGGTCATCATTACAGCCGTTTATATCCCACCGCAAGCGGACACCGACGCAGCTCTGTCGGTTCTGTACGATGTGTTGTGCGGATTTCAGAACAGACATCCCGACGCGGCTGTGGTGGTGACTTGGGACTTTAACAGGGCCAACCTTAAAAAAGTTCTGCCGAATTTCCACCAACACATCACGTGTGGCACCAGGGGAGACAGAACTCTGGACCATTGTTACACTCCTTACAAGAACGGATACAAGCCCGTGTCGCTTCCTGCTTTCGGGAAATCAGATCACGCCGCGATCTCGCTGCTTCCTGTTTACAGGCCTCTGATCGCGCGGGATCTGGTGATGACGAGGGAAGTGAAGCGGTGGACGGACCAATCGGAGGCTGCGCTTCAGGACGCTCTGACTGACGTAGACTGGGACATGTTCCAAACAAGTTCAAGTGACGTCAGCGAGTTTACGGAGGTTGTAGTTAGTTTTGTAACTACGCTCGCGGATGAAATCGTTCCCACGGTGAAAGTTCGGATATTTCCAAACCAGAAACCATGGGTTGATAAATCCATCCGCTGCGCTCTGAATGCGCGCACGGCCGCTTACAACGACGGACTTGTATCTGGTAACATGGACAATTACAAAGCGGCGTCGTACAATCTGCGGAGGGCGGTGAGGGAAGCTAAACGGACGTACAGAGACACCGTGGAGCTGCAGATGGAGCGGGGGGACACAAGACGCTTGTGGGAGGGGCTGCGAACAATAACAAACTACAAGAGCAGCTCCTCCCCAGCCACGAGTGTGGACGCCTCCCTGGCCAACCAACTGAACTCCTTTTATGCGCGGTTCGAGTCTGGCAGCAGCACCGCTAGCTCGCCGGCTAATTGGAGTTACACCGCTGGGGACGAGCGCGCACTCTCAGTGTCCGTGCACGAGGTCAGGAGGGCTTTGATGCGGGTGAACACCAGGAAAGCTGCGGGCCCAGACGGCATATCTGGGCGAGTACTGAAGACCTGTGCTAACCAGCTAGCTCCTGTGTTCACCACAATATTCAACATTTCCCTGGCTGAATCAGTGGTCCCGTCCTGTTTCAAGAGGTCCACCGTCGTTCCTGTCCCGAAGATCGCCTCTCCAACCTGCCTGAACGACTACCGTCCGGTGGCCCTCACCTCGGTGGTCATGAAGTGTTTCGAGAGGCTGATTAAGGATTACATCTGCGCCTCCCTTCCCCGCACCTTGGACCCGCTGCAGTTCGCGTACCGGCGGAACAGATCCACGGATGACGCGGTCTCCCAGGTACTGCACACCACGCTCACGCACCTGGATGGCCAGAAGGGGGCCTATGTGAGAATGCTGTTCATCGATTATAGTTCAGCTTTCAACACCATAGTTCCCACCAGACTGGCTGTCAAGCTGATGGAGCTAGGATTGAATGGTCCGCTGTGCACCTGGATCCTGGACTTCCTCACAGGCCGCCCCCAGGTGGTCAAGGTGGGGAAGTACATGTCAAGCTCCCTCACCCTGAATACAGGATACCCCCAGGGCTGCGTCCTCAGCCCCCTACTGTACTCCCTGTACACACATGACTGTGTGGCCAGGTCCAGCTCCAACACCATCATCAAGTTTGCTGACGACACCGTGGTCGTGGGCCTGATCACCGACTGCGATGAGAAGGCCTACCGCGAGGAGGTGGCTGACCTGTCACTCTGGTGCCAGGACAACAGCCTACACCTGAACGTCAGCAAAACCAAGGAGCTGATTGTGGACTTTAGGCGTGGATCACAATCGAGGACGCACGCGCCCTTGTGGATTAATGGGACTTCTGTTGATAGGGTGAGCAGCTTCAGATATCTGGGAGTCCACATCACAGAAGACTTAACATGGACTGTTCACACAGACACTCTGGTGAGAAAGGCGAGGCAGCGTCTCTATCACCTCAGGCAGCTGAGGAAATTCCGAGTCTCGGTGAGGATCCTCAAGTCCTTCTACTCTGGAGCGGTGGAGAGCATCCTGACAGGCAACATCACTGCCTGGTTTGGGAACTGTACTGCCCAGGACAGGCGGGCCCTGCAGAGGGTGGTGCGTTCAGCTGAACGTACCACTGGAACTACCCTCCCCCCCTTGCAGGAGTTATACACCAGGAGGTGTAGTAGCAGAGCCCGTAGGATCATGAAGGATCCTCATCACCCCAACAACGGACTGTTTCAGCTGCTGCGGTCAGGCAAGCGCCTCCACAGTCACACAGCGAGAACAGAGAGACTGAGACAGAGTTTTTTCCCGCAAGCCATTAGAACTGTCAACGCTGACCTCACCAGGGGTCCTAACTGAGCCATACACTAGGCTCCACTACCTACTGTACTGTATGTAGCATACTGTATCACTGTTCAGGGTTGTTCGTGATGCCGTATTGCTGCGCCGTACTGTTGTATACTGTGCTGTATTATACCAAACACTACCTCACTCTATTCACATTCACATGCCACTTTAAGTCACATGCCACTTTAATGCACATATCTGTATATACATAGGCATATTCCCTCTATCTATTCCATTTTTTTTCTTTTTATTTTTATTGTATTTTATTCTATATATTTTTATTTTATTCTATAAGTATTCAACTTACTGTATTACGTTTTAGGAGTCAGTTAGTCGGCCTATAGAAAGAATTTTTTTATTTTCATTTTTTCCTAGGACATATTGTGTGCTATCACCGCATTACATTACATTTATTTATTTATTACATTTCACTGCATATAGTGGGGCAAAAAAGTATTTAGTCAGCCACCAATTGTGCAAGTTCTGCCACTTAAAAAGATGAGAGAGGCCTGTTATTTTCATCATAGGTATACCTCAACTATGAGGGACAAAATGAGAAAAAAAAATCCAGAAAATCACATTGTCTGATTTTTAAAGAATTTATTTGCAAATTATGGTGGAAAATAAGTATTTGGTCAATAACAAAAGTTCATCTCAATACTTTGTTATATACCCTTTGTTTGCAATGACAGAGGTCAAACGTTTTCTGTAAGTCTTCACAAGGTTTTCACACACTGTTGCTGGTATTTTGACCCATTCCTCCATGCAGATCTCCCCTAGAGCAGGGATGTTTTGGGGCTGTCGCTGGGCAAAACGGACTTTCAACTCCCTCCAAAGATTTTCTCTGGGGTTGAGATCTGGAGACTGGCTAGGCCACTCCATGACCTTGATATGTTTCTAACGAAGCCACTCCTTCGTTGCCCGGGCGGTGTGTTTGGGATCATTGTCATGCTGAAAGACCCAGCCACGTTTCATCTTCAATGCCCTTGCTGATGGAAGGAGGTTTTCACTCAAAATCTCACGATACATGGCCCCATTCATTCTTTCCTTTACACGGATCAGTCGTCATGGTCCCTTTGCAGAAAAACAGCCCCAAAGCATGATGTTTCCACCCACATGCTTCACAGTAGGTATGGTGTTCTTTGGATGCAACTCAGCTTTCTTTCTCCTCCAAACACGACAAGTTGAGGTTTTACCAAAAAGTTATATTTTGGTTTCATCTGACCATATGACATTCTCCCAATCCTCTTCTGGATCATCCAAATGCTCTCAGGCAAACTTCAGACGGGCCTGGACATGTACTGGCTTAAGCAGGGGGACACGTCTGGCCCTGCAGGATTTGAGTCCCTGGCGGCGTAGTGTGTTACTGATGGTAGCCTTTGTTACTTTGGTCCCAGCTCTCTGCAGGTCATTCACTAGGTCCCCCCGTGTGGTTCTGGGATGTTTGCTCACCGTTCTTGTGATCATTTTGACCCCACGGGGTGAGATCTTGCATGGGGCCCCAGATCGAGGGAGATTATCAGTGGTCTTGTATGTCTTCCATTTTCTAATAATTGCTCCCACAGTTTATTTGTTCACAACAAGCTGCTTACCTATTGCAGATTCAGTCTTCCCAGCCTGGTGCAGGTCTACAATTTTGTTTCTGGTGTCCCTTGACAGCTCTTTGGTCTTGGCCATAGTGGAGTTTGGAGTGTGACTGTTTGAGGTTGTGGACAGGTGTCTTTTATACTGATAACGAGTTCAAACAGGTGCCATTAATACAGGTAACGAGTGGAGGACAGAGGAGCCTCTTAAAGAAAAAGTTACAGGTCTGTGAAAGCCAGAAATCTTGCTTGTTTGTAGGTGACCAAATACTTATTTTACCGAGGAATTTACCAATTAATTCATTAAAAATCCTACAATGTGATTTCCTGGATTCTTTCCCCCCATTCTGTCTCTCATAGTCGAAGTGTACCTATGATGAAAATTACAGGCCTCTCTCATCTTTTTAAGTGGGAGAACTTGCACAATTGGTGGCTGACTAAATACTTTTTTGCCCCACTGTATGTATGAAAGTATGTATATGTATGTGACAAATAAAAAATCTTGAATCTTGAATCTTGAAGAATTTGCTCCAGGCTCAGGAACGTCAGCACCTCTTATACGACCGGGGGGCTTGACTCAGACAATTTGCACCGGGAGAAAAGGTGTTAGTGTTGCTCCCTACGTCCAGCTTTATATTGCTCGCGCAGTGGCAAGGGCCGTTTGTGGTCACACGACAGGTTAGCAAGGTCGATTATAAGGTTGAACGGTCAGGCAGGGAGCGAAACAGATTTATCATCTAAACCTCTTAAAAGAATGGAGAATGGAGTCCGTGGCTCTGGTTACAGCGGTCATTGAGCGAGATGAGTTGGGGCCGGAGGTTCAAAAAGCGGCTGATGATACCGCGGCCCTGTTCAGTGACTATCTCTCTCTGTCCCAGAGGGCGGACATAGCTGCACTTCAGTGTCGCTTCTCTAATGTTTTCTCCTCCCTGGCAGACCTCATGTCCCTCATACACAAAGAGACGACCCCAGGGGTGAAGGTGCGCTCTCGGCCGTATCGCCTGCCCGAACACAAACGCAAGATCGTATCGGAATTAGAGGCCATGCTGGACATGGGCGTAATAGAGGAGTCCAAGAGTGACTGATCTAATCCCATCATGCTGGTGAGTAAGCCTGATGGGTCAGTCGGTTCTGTGTGGACTACCAAAGGGTGATCGACACTGGATTTAACCAAGGGCTACTGGCAGATTCCCTTGTCTCAGGAGTCCAAGGAAAAAGCTGCGTTCTCCACGCCTTTGGCTTATACCACTTTCGCACACTTCCGTTCAGGTTGTTCGGTTCCCCAGCCACCTTTCAGAGACTCATGGACGGAAGGCAGCCTCCCCTGCTTTAGAGTTGGTACGAGGGATAGTTAAAAGACCACTGCCTGTGTACCTGAGAGTTCTTGCTGGTTCATGTATAATTAGCTTTTATTTTATATACTGAGGTACACAGCCATTTATAGCTTTATATACAAGTAAAATAATCTTAAAATCAATTCTAGTTTTGACAGGGAGCCAATGTAGAGATCTAAGAACAGGTGTGATGTGTTCAAACATTTTTGTCCCAGTGAGAACGTGTGCAGTCACATTTTGGACTAACTGTAGCCGCTGCACAGCTGATTTTGGGAGGCCGGTGAACAGGCCATTACAGTAGTCCAATATACTCATTATGAATGCATGGATTAATTTTTCGGGGTCTGCTTTTGACAGGAAGCCTCTTAATTTTGAAATGTATTTTAGCTGGTAGAAGGCTGATTTTATGATGTGAATGATATGGCTCTAAAAATTTTGATCGCCGTTTATGATTACACTCAGATTTTTGGTTTCATTCTTGCTCTCCGGGGACAGAGGACGGAGATGAGCTGCAATTTTCTGTCTTTGAGCATTTACACCAAAGATGAGTATTTCTGTTTTGTCTTTGTTCAGTTGTAAAAAGTTCTGTGACATCCATGCATTAATATCATTAATACACTGAGTGAGGGAGTGTATGGGGAGTAGGTCATCAAGAGATAGGGATATGTACAGTTGTGAATCATCTGCATAAATATGGTAATTTTTTTTGTGTTTCTTTACAATATGTGCAAGTGGGGGCACATAGAGGTTGAACAATAATTGGCCCAGAATCGAACATTGGGGCACTCCACATATATCCACTTTGTTCGACACAAAATCTCCAATGGACACAAAGAACTGACTGTCCTGTAGGTAGGTTTTGAACCAGTTTAGAACCGGGCCAGATAGGCTGACTTATTTTTGTAATCTCGCTAATAAAATCTGATGGTCTACAGTGTCAAAGGCAGCACTGAGATCCAGGAGCGGAAGAACAGATTTTTAGCATCAGTGTTTATGTACAGATCATTCAGAACTTTAAAAAGTGCTGTTTCTGTGCTGTGGTGAGGTCGAAAGCCAGAATGATAGGTGTCTAAAAGGCTGTTTGAGGTAAAATATTTGTTAAGCTGAAGCTAAACTGTGTTTTCGAGTATTTTGCTGAGGAATGGCAGGTTGGAAATGGGCCTGTAGTTAGCAATAACTGTTGCATTGAGATTGCTCTTCTTCAGGAGTGGTTTAATGACAGCTGTTTTAAATGCTGCAGGGATACCTGATTGAAGAGAGCCATTTAAAATTTCTAATATCTCATGTGCTAGGCAGTTAAAAACGGTTTTAAAAAAAGTGGTAGGGAGAGGGTCCAGGCAGCAGCTGGAGGACCTGAGCTGACCAGCAATATCGTCCAGTCTGAGGGGACGAAGTGAGACATGTGGCAGCAGTCATATTACTGAAGAACTCGAGGGTAGGTTAATTTTTGGACACAAATATTCTGTCTAATAGCCATAAATTACTGAAGAATGTCGCGAACTTCTCACATTTTTCAGTGGAGAGCATCTCTGACAGGGGTTGTAGATGTTAACAGTGGAGAAGAGCACTTTACTATTGTTCATATTTTGATTCATGATTTTAGAGAAGAAAGACTGTCTGGCCTGTTTAATTTCTATATTGTATTGATTGATTCTAACCTTGTAGCTTTCATGATGAACCTGAAGTTTTGTCTTTCTCCATTTTCGTTCTGCCTGGCAACACTCTCTAGAGCTGCCTAACAACAGCTCAATTTCTCCAGGGGGCTTTTTGTTTTTCTATGTTTTTAGTTTTAACAGGGGCAATGCTATCAATGTTATCAATGATATTTTGTATTTTGGAGTTGAAGTTGATCACAGGATCCTCAGTTGATGATGCCATGAACAGCGGTAACTCATTTACAATTCCCTAAAAGGTTTAAATGGTATTATTGTTCATGATACGTTTTTTAGTTGTTCGGGTACCCCTCTGTTGTACAGGAAGAGCAGACACGTCTATTGACTGTTAAAATCACCTGAGATAATTACACAATCATAATCAGTGGCGAGCTTGGACAGTAGCTCAGTGAATTCATCAAGAAAGCCACATTTAGATTTTGGTGGCCGATAGACAGTGATGATTAAATGATTCAGGACACTGCAGTATATAGATATAGCAAGGTGTTCAAAAGACGTGAATTCTCTGAGGAGGATTTCCTTGCAGGTATAGATATCAGAGAAGACAGCAGATATTGGACCACCTCTCATCAGATCTAGTGGTTTGGATGAATTTGAAATTAGGTGGTGCTGTCTCAATGAGTGCGACTGTGCTATTTCTGTCTATCCAGTCTCAGTCTGTAGAGAGAAATCGGGGTTATGGGTACTTATAAGCTCATTAATTGTTCTGGGTGCATGGCTTTGCGGGGGACTGATAGTTTAGAGTCCGAACCGGTAGTAAATTGTTTAGATTCCTGTATGTTACAGGGACATTACATGATTTCGGTCTATGGTTTATAATTACAGGGATTTGTAAAGCAGAGTGACTGTCATTAATGTCAGTAAAGTGGATCGTACTCACCAAACATCAGCAGTGAACAGAGGATTTCAGCTTAAGTTCCATGTTCAAGGTGAGGAGACGTGATCCGTGAATGTTTGGATGTACTCCATCATGTCTGAAGACGTTTGGACAGTTTAAGAAGGTGCCAAAGTTGTCCACAAATGCTATGTTAAGTGAGCAGCAGTATCTTTTGAGCCATGTGAAGCTGAAGGACACGCGTGAATTTCACATCTCCAAAGCTGGGACACACCAGCGGGATGATGAACCGGCGTTCAGACTGTATAGGACTGTCAATAAGCTTTGTAAAATCTGTAAAGTTTCTCTGATTGTTTGTTCCTGAGATCGTTGGTTCCGACATGGATGAAGGAGCCGACAGTGAGCAGGGATGGAGTTCTGGCAGCAGCCAGGTCCAGCAACCCCCCCCCCCCCCCCCCAAACGGGGTAATTCCCGCATATCCCTGACATCAATTGTGGGCTCTAGGGCTTGGAATTTGTTCTCCAGCTGGAAAGTCTCTGGTATAGAGGGGCGCAAGGAGCACACACAATGCCGGCCATGGCTCGCCGCCAGGGTCCAAGGATCTGGGGTGGAGCAGGTCTAGGACTTGTGCCATGGCTCCACTATCACAGCTGGCAGGGCTTCAGATGGATCCGACTCACCTGCAGTGAGAATAGATCCGGGCCATGGGAGAGTGGAGTTTAATTCCAGTCAGATCACAGCAGAGGACATGGAGCAGGGGATGTGCTTAGCCTGAGCGCTAGCGATGGAAGTCAGATGCACAGTTCGTCCTTCTTCTTCACGTCCTCACACAGGCTGTGGATGTCTTTGAAGACCGACTTCTCTAGAGCGCTGAGTCTGTCGATGAGGCGGAAACAGTTCCCACAAGCCGTGGAGGTAGGCATGCATGCCGGCATAGTTAGCAATATGCTAAGCTAATAGGTTAACTAGCATTAGCCAAGCGCTAGCCGAGCACTCGCCGAGCCAAAGTCCATGTTCCAAAATCCGAAAAACAGTTCAGGCGAGGTTCAAAGCCAAGAAATAGTAAGGATATCACAGTGCAAACAATCCGAAATCCATAACCCAAAACCAGGTAAAGTTGGGAAACTATTCAACTAAGTAACACACATGCAAAGATGTCAACGGAACTGCAAGTACTAAGGTAGTGACAGGGTACATTCTAACTTATTTAAGTGATCCATCTTGTCTTCATGACAAGTACAAATAAAAACACAAAAACAAGACTTAAAGACATTTAAAACTTTGTTTTCACTGAATCCAGTGACACACAAACACTAAGGCTCTGGTGTTCAATTACAGTGTTTCTCAACCCAGTCCTGAAGTACTTTCGGTTCTACAAGTTTTAGGTCCAATTCTACTCTTTGTCGCACACCTGATTTAATGAAGGGCCACATATTCTCATGACCCTAATTTTAATTCCATCCATCCATTATCTATACCGCTTATCCTCGTGGGGGCTGGAGCCAATCTCAGCTGTTGGGCAAGGGGCAGGGTACACCCTGGACAGGTTGCCAGTCTATCACAGGGCTGACAACAACCATGCAGGCTCACATTCACACCTACGGTCAATTTTTTAGAGTCACTGATTAACCTAACCTGCATGCCTTTGGAATGTGGGAGGAAACCGGAGTACCCAGAGAACACCCACGCAAGCACAGGGAGAACCGGGAACCTTCTTGCTGTGAGGCGACAGAGCTAACCACTGCACCACCATGCCGCCCCTAATTTTAATTAGGTATGCAAAATTTGAATTGGAGCTAAAACTTGTCAGTCAGTGGGTACTTAAGGACTGGGTTGAGAAACACTGTTTTATGACCCAGCAGTGGAACTTTCCTCTAACACTTGGAGTCAACTGCAGAATCAAACGTATCAAGGTACTGGGTTCAGGGACTCCGATTCTGTGCAGTATAGCTGATGCATCAACTTTTGAGAGCTCTCCTCTGGCAAACACACAAGTGTTAAAAAAAAAGAAGGATATTTGCATTTTGTCTTACCCAGATTCAGATGAGAAGGTCAACTGCAATTTCATCCCTGTGTGTCCAGTACCACGATAGCGATGGGCTGCATGCTAACAGTGTTTGCTCAATGCAAGCCTGCAGAGGAAAGCAACTAGTCTAGTACCTGTGAAATACACCTTCCAGCATTTCAAAAGCTGAGTTACTTAAGCGTTATATCTCGCATCTTTATAACGAGCAAACATAAAAACAAGATCTTAGTTGTTTTTAATCGATTTAGGCACAATGAGAAGCTGCAGCGGAGCAGTAAGTTTCAAGAAAGCCTGTAGCAAGGTAATTAATGATGGGAATTAATATTTTAATAAGGTATAGATTGAAAAATGGTGAAACTACACTTAACGACAACAAGGAACTTAATGGACACAGGCAACAGGGCAATGCTGAGAAAAAGAAGGCCAACATCCTCGGTTAACAGATAATACCTTGTTTAAAGAACGTAGGATGTTCATTTTTCTAACCTTGAAGGTTTAGTGAAACCAAATCCCCTTCATGACCTAGTAATTGATAAGCGCGGCTATGAGTCTGGGTGTGGCGGACAAAGGGCACAGCACGGTTCCCTTGTCAGCAGCCCAGCCGCGGAGCATTCATCCTGTGCCTGAGATGATTTTTATCAACTGCATTATTATAATAATCATCATATTGTTATTTATAGTTGTGGCCAGCATACCTTATTGTGTAAGGTTACAATAAAGACACTCGCCATGTTGGTGCACCACAGCCAGAAAGACTCAGTCTCCCTCCCTAAACCCTTACCTGTGGGCAGGGACCCCCACAAGTGGCGCCCAATGTGGGGGCCGGGAGGGGCCGAGCGCTAAGTGGAAGGCATCCGGGAGCAGATCCGCTGGCTGCGGGAAATGCCTCGCTGACCTGGAGGAGGAGCGTGACAGCCTCCTCTACCAGCTGTGGCGCGTCCTCGACAGCGTGAGCTCCCTGGAGCATGGCGTGACCAGCTGCCGGCCCGCTGCCGCCGACCGGGAGCCAGTCAGAGGACCAGACCCGCGTGCGACCCCAGGACCCACGCGGGATTCGCCAGGTCCGCAGCCCATCACGGTGCCCCGGAGGACAATGTCAGGGGGGACGCTATGTCTGACCCCAGGACCTACGCGAATTCGCCGGGTTCTGTGGTGCTGCGGGACGCTCTCTCCCCTTCCCATGCTGTCCCCTCTCTGTCCCCCCTTAGCTCCCAGGGCGGTGCCGCTGCAGCAAGTCAGGGAGCTGTGCAGACGTCTGGGCGGGAGCGCAGACCCCTGGGCAGGGGTGCGGACACTGCATACGGCCCGGCCACGACCACCACGACTGTCCTTGGATGCAACTCGGCAGGTGGCCTACAAGGGGGTAGACATCAGGCTTTGTTGGACTCGTGCTGTTCGCAGAGCAACACCTGGTTCGACCCGGGGGTTTTGGTGGAGGCGTCACAGGTGGAGGTTTGTTGTGTGCATCGGGATATTCACACGTATCTGATGGTCCGGCTCAAATCGTTACAAGGGAAAAAGCCATAGGGTACAGGTAAGTTCCTGCTTGTCGCACTTGATGAGAGAGGCTGGGGGAGTGCATTCACAGTCGGTAGGGAAATGTGAGTGTTGCGTGGCGCATGGTGACGTGGAGGGGTCGTCAGTGAGCGTGATCATCAAGAGCGCCGTTGAGGCTCAGTATGGACCTCATCGGGCCGTTAGACCACAGTGCCCGCGGATACTGTTTTGTGTTAGTCCTAGTGGATTATGCAACCCGGTACCCAGAAGCAGTGCCCCTGCGCAGTATTACGGCCAAGAGTGTAGCGCAGGCGCTGTTTCAGGTAATCTCCCAAGTCGGGATTCCGAAGGAAATCCTGACCGACCAGGGCACTACCTTTATGTCACGTACACTTTGGGAACTTGCCGAGTTACTGGGCATCCGCTAGATTCGGACCGGCGTTTACCATCCCCAGACCGACAGCCTGGTGGAACGCTTTAATAAAACGCTGAAAAACATGATTCAAAAGTTTGTTGACAACGATACGATTAAAACGATTGGGACAAGTGAGTGGACCCCCTGTTGTTTGCGGTGCGGGAGGTTCCCCAGGCCTCCCCGGGATTTTCTCCCTTTGAACTGCTCTTTGGCAGGAGACCCCTGGGCTTGCTAGACCAAATTAAAGAAAACTGAGAGGAAGGTCCTAGCACCAGTAAGAATGAAATACAGTATGTCATGTATGTTCTTGTTGTTCGGTGCCCCAGCCACCTTTCAGAGACTCATGGGCCACATCCTGCGTTCGCATGTAGCATATGCCGCGCCTACCTAGATGACATTACCATTCACAGAGACACCTGGGAGCAGCATATGCGCGCTGTGCTTGTGTCCCTGAGGCAGGCTGGGCTCACCACCAACCCAAAGAAGTGTGCCGTGAGACGGCGGGAGGGACGTATCTGGGGTACCACTTGGGCGAAGGTCTGGTCCAACCACAGCTTGATAAACCCGCTGCGGTCACAAACACGCAGAGACCCAAGACCAAGAAGGAGGTGAGGCAGTTCTTGGGACAGGCCAGCTACTATAGGAGGTTTGTCCCCAACTTTTTGGAGCTAACCAGCTCCTTGACCGACTTAACTCGAAGGGGTGCTCCAGATCCGGTCCAGTAGTCAGAGAAGTGCCAGCAGGCGTTTGTCTGCAGATCGATGCGTCGAACAGAGGACTGAGCGCAGTCTTGTCCCAGGAGGTTGAGGGGCCGAGCGTCCGGTGCTTTACCTCAGCCACAAGCTCTCAGAGCGGGAGTCAAGGTACAGCACGGTCAAGAAGGAGTGTTCAGCCATCAAGTGGGCAGTCCGTTCTACCTCCTGGGACGAGCCTTCACCCTCTGTTTGGACCATGCCCCGCCCACTGCAGTGGCTCCGGATCACCCAGTGGTACCTGGCTCTCCAGCCCTTTAGCTTCCGGGTGGTCCATAGGCCGGTCGTGACTGACTTTCTCTCCTGCTCTGGGGGGAGTCAGCTGTCGGCCGGACAGCTCCCCGGCCTAAGTCTGGTGGTGGAGGTATGTTACGGACAAAGGGGGCGTGGTTAAGCACCGGCTGCTGTTTCCCTTTCCCGCGGCCGCCAAGCTGCCTTGAATTGAACCAATGAGTGCAGCGAGGCAGGGAGATTTGCATTATTATGCATTAACTGCATTATTATAATAATCATCATATCATTATTTAAACTTGTGGCCACCATAACTTATTGTGTAAGGTGACAATAAAGACTCTCGCCAATCTTATGACATGATGCCATGCAAGCTGAATGCAGCTGTAACTAGATGACACAAAGCTCCATTTGCACTTCCATACTGTCAGACCATGTCTTCTCCGATTGTCAAAGTCAGGCGGTAACAATAGAGAAAACACTATTTTGAGTGAAAGGGGTCTATAAGCTAAAACCATTGAGAGAACTTATCTATCTTAACTCGCCGACCAGCCCAGCCAACAAGCAAAGATGATTCTGTTTGCATTTCCTGTTCAAAGTGAGCTAAATGATGTTGAAAATTGTGCAGGCCTATTATTTTCCTCCATTTTCTAGGGAACCAAAATTCCCTTGCTAAAAGTTCAAGCTACTTCAACTATTACAGTTTTTACACAAAAATTAATGGGTATACCTGGGTTTAAATATTTCCATTGCAAGGAGAAAATCTGTTCTTTTTTTTCTGGTGTGTCACGTTTGAAGTCACAAACATGCTGGAAAAGTGGCTTGTCAGGTTCCAGTGTGATTGGGGAAAAAACAGTGGAGGAGAAAGCAACTTAAATAAACAAAAACATAAAACTGTAAAACTTGGAGGAAAAAAAAACGGCTCATCACCCAGCGATACTCGGTTCCCTCCGTTCCTAAAGAGCCGTTCCACAGAATCGGCTCGTTCGTGAATGACCCAACACAGTAGAAGCAGCTTGGAGTATCCGTGCCTGCAACCACGCGCACTGGTCCTTCGGCAGCGGGGAGCGGAGACGCTCCTGCAGTTCAGAGACCGGCTTGGGGAGATGCTGGAGAAGCTTGGAGACTGGTGGGGAGCGTGGGGGTTCTCCACCGTGGTCCCCTTGGAGCTGTCCCCACATTCAAAACTCCAATTAACTTTTGAATTTGATTTTGGATTCAATCTCCGAATGAAAATAATTGAATGATTGAATGTCTGGAACTTCATTGCATTGGTAAAGGGGCCAAAATTGACGGGTCGGTCCGGGTGTCCTCTTTACATCAGAGCCGATAAAAAGCTGTCTATCTCAGGGTCATTTGACCCGAGACCGAAACCCGGGTGTTACCTTTCCCACAAATGAATAATGCCGGATGTTAGCGGTGCTACCAGGATTTTGATGCATTGGAAAAAGGGTAAAAGTTAAAAGCTGAACATTCAAAGTGTACCCAATGACAAAACAGCGACATGTGATGTAGCCAACAGCAGCGACAATAGAAAATAAACATAGTCAACACAACTTTAAAAGCATATTATGAATATACATGTATATTCACAATATGTATATTTATATATATATAAAGATCACCAGGGTGATCTTTTGCATTAAATTTAGATGCATCGTTGAAATACAAAACCGTCTGAGCAGAGTGCAGATCATGTGTAGGCCTCATTACTTACGGAAGGCTCAGTAGGTCCATAGGTTGGCTTCAGAACTAGAACTATGCTAGTTTCCTGCAAACATGGACCTGCTTCATACTGTATATATCTTGGCCATTGACTACTATGACTAATGCTCAGTTGAGAGACAGTAGAACCATTTTTAGGACCTCCATGTATTTTCATGTCTACTACGATGAAAATGTTCCTCTTTGTTTAACATATTTTGTATATTGATATATGCTGTGTGGGTGGATAAAATAACACCAATGCCACATGACAAAGAATTTAAACAATGGGGAGCAAGGGCATCGTTATGGGGGGGAAACCATGAATGATTCATGGGGCCCTAGCCTGGTAGGGGCCCCTAAATGTTTAGAAAATGATTTGTTTGTTAGGCAAAAATATTGAATGACATTATGTGATGAAAATTAAAATGTATAACCAAAATCAGATCAGGCATCTCTACCTAAACATCCCATTTTCATCCCCCATAAGGCACATGGTTTGGTCCATTCTCCACGAGGAGAAATAAACAAAAAAAAAACGCTAATCTAACAGTTGCTACACCGTGTAGCAGCATTAGGAGAGATAACCACTATGCCCGCCTCAAAAACTAAATTTTTTTTGGAGAGGTGTGCATTGCACTGTGAATCTTCTGTACAATGCCTGTAACAGTTGCTGGAGGTGAACATGCCTTCAGTAATCTGAAACTTGTAAAGGACTATCTAAGATTTACAATGTGCCAAGACAGGCTGAACAGCCTTGCCTTCCTTTCAATAGAAAACCAGTGAGCTAGAAAATTCAACTTTAAAGACATTATAAATGAGTTTGCTCACAAGAAGGCTCGACGCTGAGCTCTTGGTGCAGTGTAACCTCTGAGTTTTGTTGACAGGGAACAAAAACAAGGACAAATGCCTTAACCTGTTCTACCCAAGCCTACCAGGAGATGGGCAAAATACTGTTACAGAGTATTTTCTCCTATGGTTTATCTCCTGCTGAACTTACTCAGGAATACCCACATGATGTCTTGACACTACAGTTGCAGTTTCACAGATGTTTGTTCTCTGTAGATACCACATTTATCAGGTACCACATTTAGGTACCTGCAGTCCACATAGTTCTGGAACTGTTTTTATTTTAGGTAAGTTATTTAGGCATATATTTAGGAATTATGCATAGGGCAGAAGAGGGTTAGCCTTGGTTATAAGAATTGGTAATAAATTATTTCATCTAACCATGGATCATTGGTAATATCTTAATTAAAACTGACTACAATACCATATATAAAAATTCACCAATTGTGTAGTTATTTATAATAAAGCATCAGAAAAATCTCATGACACAGACAGCTTTTGTTAATATTAGGAACCAAAAATGTTTGCAATACTGTTAATATAGGCAAAGGATGATGGTGGAAACTAGAATCTTCCCAATTGTAGTATAGTGCAGCAGAAGCTTATATTAGTACATTTAATAACACATGTTGTTCAGTATGTTATTTTAATCTGAAATATTCTAATTTCTATGTTAGGGGCCTGGTAGTTGTTTTTTTCATGGGGCCCCAAAATTCTGGCAACACCTCTGATGGTGAGTCATATTAGCTTCATTGCTAATAAGCAGTATGTGTCATCTATACAAGGGGTGCGGTCTGACAATTAGCACATTGATATATGAGCTTTCAAAGCTACATGAGCTTATTTACAGAGCTCGAAAAAAGACTGAAAAGTCAGCACCTCAATCAAAGGTGACCTGGTGAGAAAAACTGCTGAATAATTTGATGTGTCAAGGGCGACAGTCTCTAAAATCATGGAATGACGTCAAACATGGAAAAAAGGGCATCAACTAAGAAGCCCGCTTTTTGAAGCTCACTAACAGGGTTAGACGGACACTTAACAGGACAACGGATACAAGTCACAGATGTACAGCCTTGAAACTGACCACAGAATTTAATCTGAGGTGTGGTACATAACAAACTACACACTGTTATGAGGGGTGTTATATTGATATGGACAGCCGTTTTGTGTCCGCCATTGGGTCAAGTAATTCTGTTGTATGGTATTATAACGAGAGACTATGAGGGTACTTTCCAAAATCAGATGCACCTACCACTGCAACACTCCTCATTGTCATTGTCAATGCGAATTGTCAATGACATGTTTCTAAATTCATCAACAAGTATTTTAACGGCACATTAAGAAAGTGTGCTGGCTCTGTTTTGCATAAAAATAAAAAAGATTGTCGTTCATTTCAGACTTGCTTGATGTGGCTTTTGTTCTATTTTTGTGTTGGAAATAGTTTTCAAGAGTATCATATGGATATTTTGTTAAAATCCCATCATTGATCATCTTTATGTCGTTGGCACTTTGAAAGAAACAGCCGTTCAATGTATATTTACGTTGTGGATATGGTCCTTGTAATGCCGTTCCATTGTTGGTGGTGGGGTCCGCTAGACTGGGAACCAGACAAATCTACAAGCTCATGTCTTATTTGCTCTGCAGAATGCGTCTGGCCAACCTACCATTCAAATAGATTTCCACCCAACCTTGCCAGGGTCGGGCCAATCATGATGATGATGATGATGCAGAGATATGCCATTAAGGCACTTTCCTAAACAACCAAGATGGCTGCCGCTGATGTGGAACGGTCTGTTGAAACCACTATCGTGACAGTATTACACAAACTGGATGGTATTTTTCTCTAAAAAGCTTTTGCTTTTGCTAAAAAAAAAAATATGTTTGGTTCTCTTTGCCGTTTTCCGACCGGATTTGGTAAAAGTTTAATTCACCAACTGACTCGTTCAGTGCTACGACACACTTTCCGTTATTCTGGTTGGTTGTAGGTCCATCCAATTCCCTAAAAGTTTTGTATAGGGTCAGCGTCACATAGACGACTGTTACGGATACATTACGTAAATGTCGCGCGAGAGCTGTCTAATATCATGTAAATGCAAATGTAAAATGTACTCATGCGAGACTAGGCACCAGAATCGGTTTCGTTTTTAGACCAGCCTCCACGCCCCTCCACAGACGATTCCCTCCCCAGACGGAGGGAATGATACGGGGCATTCTAAAATAGCTCCGCAGGGTGGGCTCTGCGCCCCGATCGCTCCCTCTCTGACGGCACCAACTGTGCCCACTGCGGGCCAGAGATAGGGTTCCCGTGATTGGTGCGCAAAACAGTTTTTTTTATTTTAGATGTAGGTTATTTTATTTTATTTCGTTTACTTATGGAACGAAAGAAGCACAGTGCGTAAAGGGCTTACTTTCCCCGTTACTCTCTTACCCTGAAGTCCAGCCAGCTTGTGTCCGATGTCCCCACAACCCTACTGTAAATCTAAGAGACACGTCTAGGTCTGAGTGCCATTTTTATGAAGATAAATAATAAAATTAAAGAATATAAAGACCTCTCTCCGTAGAGACTGGAGGTGTTTCGGTTAGTCGTCTTTGCCTTTGCCTTTCCTGGCGAGAATGCACAAATTGGTTAGTTGTTGTTAGTAAACTGTTGCTATGGATGGACGATTGATTTGGTTTTGAGCACACTGCAAGCATGATGTCGTTCACGCGTGGAGTGAGGGCAAAACTGACTTTTTACGCACATTGCACGCACTGCACAAGCAAAGGCCAAACTAAACAAAATGTATTATTTCATCCAGCTAACTCACCCTTGCGTATTTGGACGAGTACGGGTCTTCGAAGAGCGCCCACACTCTCTTCTACCAGTGGCGCCACGTCCCCCTTGCCCGGCTCTCGGCGGAGTCGCCGAGCGCCGGCCTCTTGGTCATCTCCGGTTCTTCCTCGCCCTCCCCGAGCTCCGTGCCGTCCCCGCCTCCGTCACCCAGCCTCCATGGGCCCCCCGCCAAAGCTGTCTAGCGCCTCCTGGGCCTCCCGGTGCTGCCGGTAGGTCATCCAGCAGCAGGGCTCCACGTCCGTCTCATCGATGCCCCAGAATGCGAGCTTCTCCTCGTAGAGGGGGCCGCACACGTCCGCTGGGCAGTGCTGCTTCCCGGTGCGGCAGTAGTTGAGGATGTGCGCGAAGACGCCCGGGTGGCGGTCGAAGAAGAACTCCTCGGACCGAGGGTCGAAGTCCAAGCGGTCGTACGCGTCGGGCTCCGCCAGCCAGGCCAGTCGGGTTCTCGGCAGGGTGCGGAGAGTGTTGCGGCAGGTCTGGTGCCGGATTCCTCCCACGTTAATCACGACGCGCACGTTCGCGTTCTCGTCGCAGTGCTGGCCCATCGTCGCGCCACACGCATGTCCTCGTAGCCGGTCGTGTAAAATAAACAAAACAAATACAAATAAAATAAAAAATAAAGTGAGGGTGAGTGTCACGTGCCCAAAATTGCGCAATTTTAAACCAAGTCTCCGGCAAGTCTTCCCGCACGATCGGCGGCCGATGTGCCCTCTTCTTCCACAGCGTATAAAATGTGGAAACTCGAACACCACGAGGTGAAAACTGTCCAATATCAAAATGCGACATTTTCCTCTTCGTTATTCTCGAAGGCCGATTGGAAAACGTAGGTGTGGGGCTGCGGCAGGCTGGCAACGTTTGGTTCTGAACGGAAAGCTGGAGTCACAACGCCTCTCTCCCTCTGTTTTCACTCTCTCTCTCACACACACACACACACACACCACACTCTCTTTCTTTGACTGTCTCCCTCTGTTTTCACTCTCTCTCTCTCTCTCTCTCTCACACACACACACACACACCACACTCTCTTTCTTTGACTGTCTCCCTCTGTTTTCACTCTCTCTCTCTCTCTCTCTCTCTCTCTCTCTCACACACACACACACCACACTCTCTTTCTTTGACTGTCTCCCTCTGTTTTCACTCTCTCTCTCTCTCTCTCTCACACACACACACCACACTCTCTTTCTTTGACTGTCTCCCTCTGTTTTCACTCTCTCTCTCTCTCTCTCTCTCTCTCTCTCTCTCTCTCTCTCTCTCTCTCTCACACACACACACACACACACACACACCACACTCTCTTTCTTTGACTGTCTCCCTCTGTTTTCACTCTCTCTCTCTCTCTCTCTCTCTCGCACACACACACACACACCACACTCTCTTTCTTTGACTGTCTCCCTCTATTTTCACTCTCTCTCTCTCTCTCTCTCTCTCTCTCTCACACACACACACACACACCACACTCTCTTTCTTTGACTGTCTCCCTCTGTTTTCACTCTCTCTCTCTCTCTCTCTCTCTCACACACACACACACACACACACACACCACACTCTCTTTCTTTGACTGTCTCCCTCTATTTTCACTCTCTCTCTCTCTCTCTCTCTCTCTCTCTCTCTCTCTCTCACACACACACACACACCACACTCTCTTTCTTTGACTGTCTCCCTCTGTTTTCACTCTCTCTCTCTCTCTCTCTCTCTCTCGCACACACACACACACACCACACTCTCTTTCTTTGACTGTCTCCCTCTATTTTCACTCTCTCTCTCTCTCTCTCTCTCTCTCTCTCACACACACACACACACACCACACTCTCTTTCTTTGACTGTCTCCCTCTGTTTTCACTCTCTCTCTCTCTCTCTCTCTCTCACACACACACACACACACCACACTCGTTCTTTGACTGTCTCCCTCTATTTTCACTCTCTCTCTCTCTCTCTCTCTCACACACACACACACACACACACCGCACTCTCTTTCTTTGACTGTCTCCCTCTGTTTTCTCTTTCTTCTGTCTTTTTCCTCTATTACCTCTTTCTCTCAGTCTCTCCACTCTCTTCTCTCTCTCTGTCCCCTCTCTCTACCCCACCCTCCCCCACCTCTTCTTGTGAAACCAGACACCGCAGAGCCTCGTCATCCTTCTCCGCAGGTCAACCCTGCAGATATCAAGGGTTTTAGATGCATCCTATGTGTTCAGAGCGCAACAGAGCATACATTGACACCAAAATAACTTGGAGGCAGGGGTATTCTGACGGGCGGTACTAGCAGTAGGAGTTGGGCGTCAACCAAAGTTGTCGAAAACTCCCCGGTGCGTCGCTCTGGTTTAATAGAAGACATGTTCTCCTATGAGCCGCAAAGTGTCGCCCCTCGCACAGTAATATCAATTCAATTCAATTCAGAGGGGGTTTATTGGCATGGGAAACAGTCGTTTACATTGCCAAAGCAAGTGTCAAATTAAAATGTAACCAACATGCAAGAATAGTAAGAAATTATTTGAAGTAGAACACAAAAATTTACAGTTGCAGTTGAATAAAATGTAAATCGTAAATATATGTGTAGTAATTAAATGTGAACACTGCAAATTATTGTTGGGTTATCAAAAATATTTGTTGGGTATGTATGTACAGTAAGTGTGTATGTATAGAGGTCACACAAAGGTCACGTGCTGGACAGTCTTTATGGTGCTTGTTTTCCATTGGACACCCTTTTCCGGTCACAGCAGCTCACAAATCTTGCTGCTACTGTATGTTTGCACAGTCCTGTATTTCGACCAGCAGATAAGGGGGGCATGTTTTTGAAGTCCTTTAGGGTGCTTGTAATCCATGGGTAGTCTTGGTACAGTTGACAGGAGGTGAGAAAGTCCAGCTCGGTTTCCGAGACAAAATCACTGCCCCAATGATGCAACATGTAGTGCGAAAACAGGAAAAATACAATGTAAATAAATAAAAC